>NC_091824.1:161147634-161447634 GCF_038994185.2 Dermacentor albipictus | reverse complement strand
GGGAAGAAAGATACGAAGGAAGGAGAGTCAGTGTGCGCACAACTATAAAGGAATGTTCACTCACGTATTCGCCGCCAGATCGAACTATAGGTGACAGCACAGTCACCACTTTAGTGCGGATAGGTGGTCGACGGCGCGCATTGGAATGTACGCGTCGGCGTTCCGCTGGGAACAACTTGGCCTGATTTTCCGACAATGAAACCCGCTGACTGCAGTGAGCTGATGCTATATTGCCCTCCAATGCCACATTTTTGCACAAAAGGCGCACAACGTTTCCATTTACTTGAATGAAGCGCAAGCTGTAATTCAATGGAAGACTGGCACTCGCCCACAAAGTCGGCACTTTCTCGGGGCTTTTCGTGCATGTTTCGCTTGCGTTCCGCCTACTCTGTTACTATTGTTGCTTCAGTTATCAATACCGCATTCTGTGTGAATCTTGGACTGGTTTGAAAAAGTCTGTATTACTGTACAACGAAGGTAAAGCAGCAAGTTAATGCGCACTCTACACCACCAACTGACAATCATTCTACAGCTCCCTTTCTTTATTTAATTCGATGCGAAATGCAAACAGTTAATGACTTCAATTAGACAAGCTAGCCCACTGTGACAGTACGTTAGTACAGGATCGTCAGGCTGCTTCAGACGAGATTATTTTTATCGCCCGTACTCAGTTACGCGACCGACAGCGATGTGATAAAGTTGTGATTACTTGAGGAGCTAAAATCATTAAGCAGTTTTACTTTAGCTAATAGTAGTCACTGTCTTGCACCAAGCTAACAATACCACATTGGAGAGTGAAAGGCAATTTTAATAGCCGCCTTTCATCTCAGTGTTAGGACGTCCACCGTCTAGAGACGGCCGTGTCACACATGATTTTCGTGTAATGCCATATTTTAGCTTTCCTTTTGTCGCAGCTAATCAAAGTACAAAGACCCACGACTTAATTGTGAGGCAAAATTAAATCGCCTTAGTGGCATCAGAATCCCCACATATTGAAAGAACATATCTTGTCGCATAACCCCTAAGTGAGAGACATGCGATTATCGCAATTATCAGAATGCAGTTGTAATATAATGTCTATGGTGCAATATGATATGAGTGCATGCACGCTTGCGACTCTTTTTTTCTACTGCTTCAATGATGTTCTCACCACCTCGTTCATGTTTCGTGGCATCACAGAGTTTTCGGAGTAAACAACACGCCGTGACGAGTGGCTTTCGAGCGCAGTATGCATGTCTTGCTGCTACCACTTCATTTAATAAAAACAATTAAGCTCAACTTTGTGATGTTCTCGAAAGACGAAGCGATAATAAAATGTACGTGCTTGCGGCGAGCGCAGCGTGCGACAATCGCAGATCGCGCGCTTGACACGGGCGTTCACTGATCTTAGCACAGCGCAAAGACGAGAGCAAAACGCTAAATGCTTTTGTACACCGTCAGAAAATGCAGACGAGCATTTATGAGTCTGCTACAGCCACAGAAGAGGCAGCCTTTAAAGATATTCACGCCGATACACGCACGTGTAAACACGTAGGGCCTAGCAGACGAGGTGCGGTGCGATCCGCACTATCTGGGGGTCAGCCAGCGCCCGCAAGGCGGCGACTCGGTTCGATCTCGCGGCCAATAGTCACGTGCGCTCGTTAGTCTAGGGGCCTTTAAGAAGCACATAAGGGCTTTATAGGGGTATTTTGCAACGAACAATCTTCGATCAAGATCCCGGCATCTTTACCTCCGAGAATGGTTTGTCGTCTGAATGAATGACTGAGATTTTAGCACGCAGAGCATATCGTTGACCGTCAAACGATGGGCAGTGATGCAGAATCTGCGCTATAGTTTCTTTATATCCGCAGCAATGGAATGCGCCGCTGTTGTTCCTTCTGATGAGAAATGAGTCAGCATTAGTAAACATCCGACAACCGTAAGCTTCATCCTCTGCTAGGCATCCCAAGTTTACTGGCAAGAAGGCGAAAGAGTAGGCGGACAGAGGAACAGCTCTGTTTTTAAAATTATGCGTGTGAAAGAAAGTGAGTGCGGCCGTAACTGCCGCAGAACGATTTGTTCTCGTTCGACCCATTTCTGCCGAGCTAAGCAACCCAGCCGGTACGTCTCCACAAGTTTCCTTTGAGCTAGCGGAGAAAAAAGAAAAAAGAAAAACGTAACGCACGCCTACAAGTACTATGCGACGAGACTGCGGTGTCCCTCGTGGACTGGGTGCTAATGAGGGCCGCGCATGCGTGCTAGCGCGCTCAGCGGAACCGCAGCCGGAGATGGCGGTCGGTCATTGTGTTCTATACCGTTTGTGAACGGCTCATTGTTGGGGCCTCCAAGTTTGCTCAAGGCCACTGCATCGCGAGATACTGGTGAGAGAGAGAGGGGAGGAGGAAACAAGCCCGCCATAGCGGTCGCCCTTATATGTGGTTGGCGGCTGGTAGCAGTCCTTGAAAGGTCGCGCTCGGACGATCATTTTCCGTTACCTCCCCCCCCCCCCTCGGTGCTCT
Organism: Dermacentor albipictus; assembly: GCF_038994185.2. Classification (NCBI taxonomy): domain Eukaryota; kingdom Metazoa; phylum Arthropoda; class Arachnida; order Ixodida; family Ixodidae; genus Dermacentor; species Dermacentor albipictus. Next base: position 161,445,136 of record NC_091824.1, on the reverse strand, counting down.
GTTTGGAAGAAACGTTACCGGAGTGTGGCGGCTAAGAGCAGGTGTATGATCGCGTCGAGGTTGTAGGTTCACGGTTGTTGAAGTAAGTACACTTGTGCGACATGTGAACGAAATTATATCTTTCAGAGAAAAAAGGAATCTCGAGAAATTTAATCCTAAGAAACTAGGTGAAAATTGAAATTTGGTCACCAGCAGACTGGGAGAATACGCAATGCAAAGCCCTGCCATTTCTAATCAATACAGAAACCAACTGAGACAACCTGTACACTGTCTAGTCACTTGTGGTCGACCGCTTTGCTTGCTCACAGGTTTGTCGTTCAACTGTACACGTAGTGTTTTGTAGAGATGGTCCATAAACGAAATTTGTTGAGACTACTTTGTTTGCTTCATCGTGGTCTGCAGAGTTCCGAGTGAATTGTTTGCAGAAAGTAAATAAACAGTAGTTACCAAAAGGTGTAAAAAAAAAATGTCGACAGGCTATGAATGATCCGTCGGTTAAAAAAAAAAGTTACCTTGAATTTTCTAAAGACTGTCTAAATATGTTTGTGATGGCATATACTGATGAAGCATCCGGAATACAAAAGCGTATTTCGCTAGCGTAACGCCTAAACGCGTCGCAGAAATAGAAGAGTTTGCTTTTCCATGACGACCCGGCTTTTCTAAATGGCTGTCAAATGCGGTCGACAGCGACGGCCGGAAGCTCATGCAAATGCAAAAGGCAGCCCCGTGACTGGAACAGCTTGTGCAAGCCACATATAATTCTCGTTCCTATATAGATGAAGATCCTGGTTGATAACATATGCACATATTTTCTTCCTTCCCGTTTAGACGGAGAAAAGATATAAATAATATGGGTGACTGGAATGTTGTATCTAAAAAAGAGAAAGAAATCGAGCCTAAGGTATTTTTCTTTAAGCAGAGTGTTTAGATCGATGATGGCATAAGCGATCATCTCTGCTGCCTCCTTTTATAATTTAAATTTTATAGCGCTACTATGGTTGGAAAGCGGCGTCGGAGCTGAGAGCTTGACCCAGACTTTATTTGTGCACATCACATTTGCGGCCCGATTTATCCGTAGAGATCCCAGGGCAGTTGAATAGTGTGATCAAAAAGTTTTCTGTGAAAGGCCTTTGAAGTAAAGAGTAGGTGCACTGGCACTACAATAAAAGATGCGTGTTTCTGTATTTATTTCACTGGAAATTGAATTTATTGGCTCACTTTCGTTATAGTGAAGCTTTGAAGTCACTCCAAAGAGTTCACTCTCAGCAATTCTTCAATTCACTCATTCGAATCAAGGTATTCGTATTGTCGGCATTTAAGCCTTGAAGGATAAACAAACGCGAATATAGCGAACACAATCAATGTAATAAACAATCGCGCACGCTGTTAATGAGAAAGGCAGAACCCTCACTGTAATGTGTGCAAAGATAGTGGATCTTTCAACTGAAAAAAAAAAGAAAAAAATGTCATTTTATTCGATGCGCGTCGCTGAAAAAGTGTAGTGTTAAAGTTATAAAAAACCCGCGAGCTAAAAAACAAGAAAGGCTGTATTTTCAAAACTTTTTTTCTGTCAACTACTTGAAGAAAAAAAAAAATTGTGGTGGTTACTAATGTGTCAACGTTATTCGCACAGCATCAACATCAACGACGGCGATGACGGCAACAGCAACAACAGGGTACAATAAAAGTAATGTAATTCGATGTGACCCTGATGCCGAGAGGCAGAAAAACTTGGCAGTTCCGACATTCGGCCGCCGAGCGAAATTTAGGACATGCTGCATCGAGGCCGATTCGCTAGCTGTGCAGGCTTCCAGTAAAACTTGCTTTTGACCTCGTTGGGGCAGGTTAGGTCCTCAGAATCAAAGGTCAAAGATCAATGCAGCTTACCGGCACAGCCATTTACTTTCGCTGCTCGGTGATTTTAGCCTTTGTCCATTGCACATTTTCTTGCTTTGCGAGCGAGGGATTGTAAACGCTCGTGCATCGGCTTTCTACGCTCATTCCACCAACCAGTATTAATGTTTATTCATGCAACTGTGGTTAAGGACTCTTAAAAACGGACTCTGCATTTTATATAAATTGAAGGGTACCTGTCTAAAGAGAAAAAGTTCTTGCAAACATTTAAAGCGTGAATGCGTGAACCACGTTGGTACAGTTATTGGTCGTTGTGGCAGAAAGCTTTAAAATGATAAGAGCTTGGAAATCGCAGTTGGAGTGGTAAATGGTGGTGGAACGAACGATGGAAGGAAGAAGAAGGTCGTTAGGCCAGGCCCCAGAGTAATGATGCTTCGAGTGGTCCAATCTCCGCCAACTTTTAATCTTTTTTCCCTATAGGTACAGTGAACATGACACTCCTTGGTGCGTGACAGATCAGGGCGGTGCGAGCAATAGAGTACAATATACATGGAACTCTGGCGCTGCAGTCGTTGACGTACCATGGGAATGGTGGGAAGTGCATGGATTTGTCTGATCTTAGTGCTTGTGGATCCAAACATTCTTGTAGCTTTGTGTATTATACTATATGGCTTCATTGTCGTACATTTCAGAGCTATCTATATTTATAGAAGAGCACAAGACGCTGAGAACACGCACGAATGTTACTAATTACAACGATTGAGCTTGCCGAGGTGGCCAAGTCGAAATGCGCCATGCGTCTCAAGGCACTGGCATGCCCGTGATGAATTCATAAGGACGCTTCACATCGCTAGTCGATGCATGTGTTCGGGGCTTAATGGTTTCCATATCAGACTTCTGTGCTAGAGGTATTGTGTTCGAATCCTGCCATCGGACAATTTTAATAATATTTACTTAATTATTACGCAGTACATCGTATAAAATGACAAGTTTACAAAGTCACGAAGCCGTTTGAAGCCAGAAGTACGAAGTTTAGGCAAACCCACGTACTTTTCCATGCTTACAAAACTGTTCCCACTGCAGCCCGCGTAGACACTAGCGCCAGAGTTCCTTCTAGTAGTTATTGTATGAAACTCTATGGCGCGAACAACTGTCATTTTTCATGACAGTGTTTCCTACACAACTCCAACCCTGCAGTGACATCATGTCAAACAATGTACTGCGCTGCGTGAACATCGCAGACTTGCAGATAACCGCAAAAAAAAAAAAGACGTGAAGCTCAGCCGATTATTTTCAGCAATAGGCACATTGCCTTTACTTGTTTGCAATACGGTGCACCTTGCTAGAAGCCGTCACTACAAAAAAGCAGGCAGACCGGTTGCGCATGGCAAAAGCGCGTAGCCCAACAGAGGACAGCGTATCAGGATACTCGATCTGAGCTTATTCTCGTGATTCATGGAATTCGTTAACCCTTTAGTAATGGGCTGCGTATAATACGAACGCTCACTTTTTGCCTATGTTAGCTCTTCATGTTTTCTCAATTTTTTCAATTGCGAAGAAGAAACGCGGGGGCAAAACATGTTCGAACTCCATAACGAGGATCCTACGATAGCAGCGACGATGCAATCAGCGCTTTTCTCGGCAACGCGGACTGCTGGTGGAAGTCTCATCGCATACAAGTGTGGCCTAGGGCAACACATTGTTTACTTCTGCAAAGCGATCTGAATGAAAACGCTAGTGTTTTTCGAGTCCCTTCATGCCGACGTCAGTAGCCAGGGATCTTCTTGGACACGGAATAGTTGCTGAATGTGCACTGCGACTGCAAATCGGCTCGGTTGCGAATTGCTTCCTTTAAGTTCTTGACACACTGTCTAGGAATTGGTGGCGCGAATATTATGCACATCAACTCGTGCGCGAAGAAAGGGTACCTACTCTCCGTTGGTGAGCTCCAAGTAAACTCATGTATTTTTTTTCTCTACTCGTCTCATCGAACAGAGCTACTGAAAGCGCGTTGCTAGGAAAGGAAACCAGGAGCAACACGGATACTTTCCTTCTACCTTTTATTCCAAAGAACTAAGCATGACAGCTACGATGATACTTGGCTGTGCTCTTGCGAAGGCCAAGAGGAGGGCCTTCGAGGAGGGGGAGCCAGGACATCTCGTGGCGTAGCGCGTAGGTCATCGCTACGACCTTTACATTTTGGAGGCTGGCCTACTAGCTTGACAGATGGCATGTTTGAAGCTTAAGAAGAGGGGTGTGCTATAGGCAATGAAACGGCTCGAGCGTTCGAGAATTTTACGCGTACTGTCAATTGATATCTGGGCAGGGAGAGATGGTGGGGATTGGAGCAAGCTAGAAAAACATCCATTCGTGAGGCGTAGACTATCTGCCAAATATTTAATTAAGTATTCCCTTAATGACATAAAACAGTAAAGAAAGAAAGACAATCTCAGTGATGACTACGATCATTTAGAAAGAGGGAATGATGTTCATTTACTTGCCGTGTGTCTTGAAAGAGGTGTTGTTTTCCTTGTAGCCGCTGATCTACTTTCTGTTGCTGATGCTGCATTGGATGTAATACTACCGCGCCTAACATTTCAATTTTAGCTATAAGCATAGAAGGCTTTAACCGTGTCTGCAAATGCACTTGTCTTATTCATGGATTCGCGCGAGATCTGCTTTACCGCGGTAACGATGACAGTGATAGCATCGCTACAGGCTGGATTAGCCTGGAAGTGTGGGCCTACAATAGCTGTTTCTTCAGTGGTCACGAGGCTCTTAGCTTTCTTCTATACATGTACTTTGCGTGTATGCATATTCAATCGGATTTTTTTTTGTGAACGGACGCGCGCCAGCTAGCACTTCGATGGTACCTTTTTTTTTTTTTTAATCTGGTGTTGGGCTGCTGATCACGAGGTCGCGGGATGGAATCCCGGCCACGGCGGCCGCATTTCGATGGGGGCGAAATGCGAAAACACCTGCGTACTTAGATTTAGGTGCACGTTAAAGAACCCCAGGTGGTCAAAATTTCCGGAGTCCCCCACTACGGCGTGCCTCATAATCAGAAAGTGGTTTTGGCACGTAAAACCCCATAATTTTTTTACCTTTTTATCTTAGCTTTCATTATATTGGGTGATATTGGTACGTGTACTTGCTTATCCTTTTCTAGGGGACTGCATTTCACCTGCTAACAACTTAAATTTATCGCTCAGCGTAAGATTTGAAACACTACCCGAAGGTTATCGTTGATTCTGTCCCCTGTGTCTGTAGTCACCGAACCTTGTATAATCTGATTGTATGCGCGACGCGAATTGTGTGGTATTTTCTGGAAGGCAAGTGCGCACCAGCGATTACGCTGGAACCTTTAACGAGTCGGGTATAAAAGCCGACGCGCTTGACCCGCAGATCAGATTTTCGATGATCACCGACTGTCTTTTCCGCTACCGTTGTGCTTGAGTATTACTCCTTTTTCTGGGCACAAGTTCGCCCAATAAAGAGTTAAATTTGTAATTCACAGTTTTGCAACTGCGTCGTTCTTCACCATCACTACAACCTGACAATATTGCGCGGTGAGGTGATGACAACAGGAAATGTATTTGCCATGTCTTGGGTGGGTAGTTTCTATTCCACCTGGCCTGGGCTTCCAGTTACTGTCGACGATACATTTAAGTTGTCCCGACTTCTCGTTTAAAACTCGGCGCATCGATAAGTGCACGTCCGAGCGGAGCGAGATTTATTCACAATTCTCATTCAAATTTTTTTATAGCATCTCGCTTTGTTTCGGTATGTCAGTATTCGGTCTGAGTTTTCAGTATTCTTTATTATACAATCATTGGTTGCTGTGTACAAAAAAATTATGGGGTTTTACGTGCCAAAATCACTTTCTGATTATGAGGCATGCCGTAGTGGAGGATTCCGGAAATTTTGGCCACCTGGGGTTCTTCAACGTGCACCTAAATCTAAGTACAGGGGTGTTTTCGCATTTCGCCCCATCCAAATGCGGCCGCCGTGGCCGGGATTTGATCCCGCGACCTCGTGCTGAGCAGCCCAACACCATAGCCATTGAGCCACCGCGGCGGATTTGCTGTGTTGAGATTGAGGTAGAGAGTACCTATGCTACACCATTTCGCTATGTTTTAAAGCAAATGACAATAACACTGATAAATAAAAAAAACAGTTGTGATAATTATACTAAATATAACGTCATCGCACCGGGTAGGTCACTTACCCGCGCATCCGTAAGGCGTTCCTCGGCCTGGTACGGCAACCGAAGCAGCAGAGCCAATGTCAGTGAGGCTGGTCCTGACTTCGGAATTCACCCACGAGAAAGGGGAGAGCACTGTACCAAAAGGGGCACCCATTGTTGCTGTGCGTGCACAATTTGGAGCGGGCCTGGGCGAGGTCGTTCACTGTGGGCGGTAATGTGAGCCAAACTTGGAAATTGGACAACTGCCGTTCTTGCTTGCAGGAGTCTCATCTGGCTGACATCGTGAATAGCGGCTCAATGACGCTGAAGAGCATTCTAACCGCGCTGAAAGGCCAGCTTAGTACTCTCCTGCGGCACGAATGGAGTGAGCGGCTCGGAATGCCACTCAGCCAAACAAAAGGTAGGCGAGTGGACAGTAACGACGAGGATTCGCGAGAAGGCAGCGACCCTCATCGATTCCTACGCTTTGCTGTTCCACGGTTACAGAATCTATCTTATATTATGGATTACAATGCTTCAGTATCTTTTTCATAATTTTGGTTACTACTTGAAAACCACAATCTAGAGTTCGTGTGTTAGAAGCTATCCGACAGAGAAACTTTCTTTCTTTCTTTCTCTATTTTGTTTCGTAGGACACTGCATTAGGCTTTTATTTAATCTATTACGTTGAGTTAGATGCTTCCAATGGTCCTTCTAGTGTTATTATCTGTTACTTCGGGCTAAGTGTGCAATAAAAACTTAGTTAAAAATAGTATGTTTAAAGCCATTCTCAGATGCTTGTTCAAAATAGTTATTTGCTATTCACCCGGAATGTGCCGCGAAACCGGCCTCTAAGATTCGAAAAAAAATTAAGAAAACTCCGACAAATTTATATTCAGTTTTTGTGTTGAACGCAAGTTGCAGCACTACTACTGCAGTATATAGTTTGAAAGAGCTTGAGAGCATCCAGCACTTGCATTGCACTTCGCCCTGTGTCTCAAGCTCTTTCAAACTATATACTAGCAAGTCTTCAACAAGCATCATGGCTCATCCGCAGCACTCTATTCGAACTGAAGTCAAAAAGGCTGGGGTTTACCTTAGCACTATACAGCCACGTACAGCAACGTACGTACTGCTCACGACCACCGGCTCCGTGGCCTTCACAGGTGACTTAAACGTACTACATCACCAGCTATGGGGAAGCACCAAGATTAACTTCAGTCAGCAGAATGACGGCAGCTTAATGTATCGACTGAGCACTTGCTTCGGCTTGACTTATTTCAAGGCGCTTTGCTGCGTGCACACACATGTTCCCTCTATCCCGCCTTCCTCTTTCTATTCCCCTTTCCCTTACCCCCAGTGTAGGGTAGTAAACCGGACGCTCGTCTGGTGGACCTCCCTGCCTTTGCTCTCTTTGCTATCTTTCTCTCTCTTGAAAGAGCTTGCCTTCCTACGCACTTGTTTTTACAGTGATGTCCGCATAGCATAACTGTACTTATTGCGCATGCAGACGCCCACTCCTTGTTCTGCTCGTATTGAGCGATGTGCACCTTAGAAAGTGCACTAAGCTGTATTTTTTGTCTAAAACGACTTTGAGAAAAGGCTACGCTCTTACCGCGATTGTGTTTTCGCTTAAATTTTGCAAGATTGCATTTTGGCCCAGATCGTTCAAGAAAAAAAAAAATTACTGATTTGCTCGTCTCATTCGTCCTGAAAAAAAAAAAATGTGAGAAACCTTCGTCACATGGGCAACTCGCAATCGAGGATGCGAGCCGCTGCTCAGAAATGTGGTAGTCGTTTATTTCCAATAAGAAATGTCAGCAGACCCAGGGTCTGCGGGCCCTTTCTATTTCTGAAGACAGTGTGAGTAATCCATCGGCGTGCAAAAAGTTTAGGAGGTTCAGCGCACTCAAGTTCGTCCATGTCCGGCGGGCCTTAGCCATATCCTCGCCTGAGAAAGGCCGCATTTTTTGACAGGCTCAAATTAGGTGGGGGACACTCACCTTGTCCACCGGGGCACTTATGTGCATTGTACAGTAGATACATCCTGCGCACCAGGGCATTGCACATAGCTGTACTAATTTCGCTGTTTTGACGAACAATGCTGACCAAAACATGTAAATTACAGCTGCGAAATTAGAAGGAAGACAAAGCTATGGTAGGCGCAAAATCTTTTATTTGTAAGAATTTGTTAAAAGAAGAATTGAGCTCACACAATTTTTGTGGTTTCTTATCCTTCCTCCATGCTCCCGGCTGCATCTCTCTCAGACGTTATGACGTTACATCTCTCAGACGTTATGGCTCCGTGATAACGTAACTTAGTCAACTCGGCATTGCCGACGGGACGTGACACGTGTCAGTGCTTCAGGGGGTGATAGTTCAGCCTCAGAGCTGCCGACATGGGGCGCAGCAGTCTTCTGTCGAAGCGTCCGCTCGTGCGGGCGGCATAGTTTGTAATCTCATTTACAGAAGATGGGATCGAAACTGGTAAGCCTTGAACAAAAATCTAAGGATGCCGTGCATCCAAATTCGCTGATGCACGACAAGCAGAGGAGCCCGGGACGCTCGCGTTCGCCGTCACTGCTCTCAGCTCGTCATCCATCACTGCGCCGCGAATGCCGACAAGGCGCGGGCGGCGTTGCCGCGGCCAAGGTCGACACGGCGATTGATGGTCCTTCGGCGCCGGCACCGGAATTCCTTTTTTCCGCGGCCTGCGAGGCCAACGAAGACGCGCTGCACTGAGCAGCGCCCTCGGAACACAAAGAAGGGCGATCGGGGAGCGATTCGAAAGCGGAAAGTGAGACAGCTTCGGCGGGTGGAAACAATTTGAGAACAGCTGTTCGTTTCTACGTATACTACGATTTCACATTTTAATGCTAGAATATTACTGGGCTCATTGTGCGACCCACCGTCATTACAAAGCTGTGGGAGGAAAACGGCTCACAAATTACGTTATCTTTATCTAACTTCTAAAACGAAGGAGTCGCGGTGAAGATTCCATCATCTGCCTCACCGCCCCTGTTACCTCTGCGTAGGCGAACGTGCTAACCAATGCGCCACGTTGCAACAATATCGTCTCAAAAGGCTGTGCACGTGGTTGGGCTCTGCCTGGCGGGTGATTGACGAAATGGCGCACGGCGCGGTACAAACTCATGGCGGATCGGGCAGTATGCCTCAACGTGCGTTCTCTACCGAAACACATGAATGACGTGGGGCATGATGTGAACGTCTACAGAGGCGACATCCTCACAGAGAAATGGACGAGGCGGGAAGACAACACACAGATCACGAAATACTCGTTTGTGTTCACCGCTCAGCGACCCGACAACGTTGCCGCCAGCGTCGCCGTATACGGCAAGCCAGGATTTGCACAACGACCCGTCCAGCTCGGAGGCTGTTTTTGTGCAGACGGGGAGGTGTGCGCGTTGCAGTTCATCGAAGCGGGACTAGCGGTTCTATCGTACACGGGGCGCCAAAGTTGCCTCAAACGTACACAGAAGTGCTCGTGTACCGGAATCTGTTTTCAGTTCTACGTTGGGGTACGCCCATGCTCAGTGTAGGATACTTCAATCAGGACGCACGTTCAACGCAGTAACATTAAACTCAGCAACATTTCGCCACAACACTAAACTGAGTCACATAACTAAGTGACGCGCTCGGCAACAATTAATGCTCCCGCATATACATATCATAATAGTTGCTTAGGTACCCCCATAGCTTTCTATTTATTGAAATAGCAATTATATGGACACTCCAGGCACATTTCTGCCGTCGCGGTGATGTTCCGCGATGGCAGAAATGGAAGCGTTCGAGGGAGAGCAGACGATGGCGGCTCAATGGCTCAATCTCGCGCGCGCAAGGGAGCAAAGCAGGGAAAAAACGGACTGTTTTCCGTGGGGTACAAGGCACCGGGGAGAGGGCATTTTACACAGGCGGCTGCTGCGTACGGTGCGGGCCCTATCTTCCAAGCGATCTGTGATGAGTAGCGCATAGGTTCGTGTGCGCTGTGTTCGCGCCGCGCAGTTCGCGTTGAAGCAAGAAGCATCACGATGGTCAATTCCCTCGTTGTTGTTGCCGGTCTTCTTGACACCAGCGTCTTGACAGCGAGCGTCCGCGCTCATCGAATGAGATGCGTGCATGTATTCCTGTGCGCGCGTGACACCATGCTTGTTAAATCCATTATTAAGCGAATGTTTACCAGTTTTCATGGCCGACAAAGTCGTTATCCTTGCTTCGTATAGCGGTCTACAAACTTGATATCGCAATCGATAGTCCCAGTTTCGCCTTTTGGACGACACTGCCACTTTTATTTTGTTCACACTTTCGTCGTTTTTGCTGGCTGTGTACATTAGATCACAATTCGGCATGTGAGGCAGAGAAAATCGCCATTAGTCACGATTGAAAGATAGCTACATGTTGTTGATTCAATGTCATAGTGTTGTTTGAAGAAATGGTAAGAAACATCATATATATATATATAGTAGTCATTGAATAACCAGCAAACCTTAAATAATGAGTTCAAGTTCTGTGAATAAATAAATAAATATAGCAACGATAACAAATTATCGGCCACAAAAACTGGTAAACATTCGCTTAATAATTAATTTAACAAAAGTTAAGAAAATCGCAAAAGAGGCCTTCGTATTGCAGTGGACATAAAAGAAGAAGAAGAAGAAGAAGAAGAAGAAGAAGAAGAAGGAGGAAATGATGATGATGCTGATGATGATGATGATGATGATGATGATCCAATATATACTTGCGTGGTGTCGCTTAAGAGTTGGTGAAACTAAGCATGCAGAATAATTTAGGACGCCAGGCATTATAAAATTTATTGAGTTAACGCAGGAAAGAACAAATGACAGATCATGTTTTATCCGCGGCAGAACCGAAACAATGCGGAAGGAATGCTGAACCAGAAAGTATTCGATGTTTGTTCCCCACTATCTGACAGATAATATGTATTCTTAACAAGTTTGTATTAAGAATACGTATATTATACGTAGTCACATTGTAGTCATATTACAATACATATTAAGTCATCTCAGCGATAACTTGTCTATGTCGTACGACAAGATCTATGCCTCAATACTTCTCGTACCCGCTAGGCAGACTGTCCTCTGGAGAACGGGAGTGTTCTCTTCATTCTTACGAATAACTCCCGTATTTGTCACTGATTACTTGAATTCACTTGAATATAACGTTTTCTTCATTGTATTAAGCACTAATTTGTTTTTAGTTTACGTGGAGAAACCTCGGCTGAGTAATGGAGGCTTTCAGTAGCCGTTCCTGACATTGCTCCAAATGTAAATCGTAACCAATCATAAGGTCGTTCTTTGATTCTTCAGCATTACATCTTTATTTCTTTTTTCTCTCTTTTAAATATTACCGAACTAAATGAGTTGGTTTGATAAAGCCTGGAACGGCGTGAGAAGAAGCCGTAGTTTTTTTTTTTTTTGTACGAAGTAGCTAGTATATCTTTTCCAACTTTTCTTCTTTTTGCAGCGCCGAACTTGATTGAGAAAAAAGAAAAGAAAAAGAAAAGCTCAGCCATGCTTACTCGGTCCCTGGACTCCTTTGCCGTGAGAGCCAGTTACTTGCCCGACTACTCAGAGGCCGCCAACTCTGTGCAAGGCTCTAGCTTTCCTGTTCAAATTCCCCGAACTGAATGCGACGACGGAAACACGACGAAAGCAATGGCGGCATTACTATGACATCACAATAGTGTTGTGACTAGCGCTTTCGACACTTAGTTGCATAATGACATAGTGCCTGGAGCTCGACAGTAGCGGTGATTGGAAAATATTTCATGTTTTATTACCGCATTGCGAGGCCTAGGCTAAAGTTGAAGACAGATGTAGCGTCACGATAATGGCGTATCGCTAATGCTTGTCAGATCAACGGACATACGTAAAAAAAAAAAAAATTGTTTCGACCTCACAGGCGCTGTCGCAGAAAAATAAAAGAAAAAAGCAAGTGAAGACACCCCATGAGCCAGCTGCGTTCGGGTACTGAGTTCTGAACGACTAGCCAATGTCAGGAATATTTCGACCTTTTCTCGGAATCTTCAAGGGCTCAGCCTACTTAGTTGTGCGGCCGCCACTATACAGATCTTAAGCCCTCATTTTTCAGACATAACCTATAAAAAGGCCCTCAGCTTGAGCACGTATGATTGATTTTAAGCTATGCATAGACGCTTTGCGCACCCGTTTATGCCTAATATACTTGGGTCCTTCTTCCCCGACTCAACAGAATTTCACCCCGCGGTAATTCCAGGTTATGACGCTGTATGGGCCATTCATTCAGAATTCATGGCAGTATTTTGCCGGTAGTTTTATGTTTGGTGAGTAAGTGTAATGGAAGCCGTCTCATTCTGCTCGCAGTTTCTGACCGAACAATGGGCCCCGTTTGCTCGAGACGTTTTATCATTCGCTGAATGCATTTAGAGCTCGGAAACCCTGCTTGCGTCAGCGAACGCCTGTGTCCAGTTTTTCTCTGCAAGCGGATATGCAAGTGCACATCCGCATGCAAAGCAGTGCCTCACCGAGTATATGCGCGCGAATTCTTGTGGTCTGGCCGTTTAATCTCCCCTGACAGAACAAAAATAGGGATATTGCCCGCCTCCTTTACGTGAGCCATGTCGCTGTGTATGCAGAGCAGCTAACGGTTAGATGAGTGTATTCTACAACAATGCCATAAAAATTGGGAAAGCTAACGCGGATCCTTTTTCATCTCACACGCAGAAACAGAATTTATTATTTGAAGATTTGTTTGGGCGTTTTGCATTAACAATAGAGAATCTGAGAAGCCCATGGTTTCTTGAACTGCCGAAACTTTCGAACAGATCGAGGAATAATTTTTTTAGGTTCTTGTACATTGTCGTCCTGTAAAGTATTGATAAATCATCTTCGGCATTCACAATCTTGTTACATTTTTCAAAGTGCACTTCAAGAATTTTTAACAGAAAAAAAGAAACACAGAAGAAGAAAAAAATTTCCATAGCGCATGCATGGTCTGCTTCCCACAGTACTTGATCATGAGCATTCTTCGTCAACTCGATTATGCTGCGCATTTTGCTTATATTTGTGTAATGTTATTGATTTACTATAAATAAATGTGCTGGTGCAACTCAACAAACCTGTGTAAAGGGATATCTGTGTTTTCTATCATTATATATATATATATATATATATTTGAGCTGCACACGTACCTTTAACTACGTCTTCTGACAAGCGCATTACATGATCCCCTCTTCCCTCTCCACTGTCATGCGCTTCGGTAGCTGCAATAGGAAGTATTGCACTTCATAGGAGATGCGTTATGCAAACGATTAAGATGATAGCGGCGGCTCTGCACCGCAACAACCTCGAACGAGCGCAGAGCAGCTACTATGGTTACTTTCCGCAAATTACGCTTCCAGGCAACACAGCTAACTGAATTGGGGGTCCCAAGAAATAAAAGCAAAACAGTAGGAACTGTTTCGAATCGAGAACTTGTGTTTTGTGCTTCACTGCTGTGGCTGGCCTTCGTGCTTTCTGGAAAACAAAACTATTCAGAAAACGGGTAGATTGCGGTCAGGGTGCTGGATGCCGTCAAGGCCACTCGGAGCATCGTCACAGCAACAGCTGATAATTTATCTCTCTCTTTCTTTTATCCGACTTTCCCCTTCGATGCACGGCTAATTTAAACAAATTATGTTATCCCGGCACACGTTCTGTCCTTCTTGCGACACTCCAGCAGGCGGTGCGCGTCGCCACATCTGTGCGCTTGCGCAGTTGTTGCCGCTGGACGCCGCTCGCCATGCTGGCTTTCGCAATTGCCTCATTATTTGGAAGCCGCTGTCTCGAGACCACCGCGACGAAGGCTGTACCACCAGTGGTCATTTCAGAACCTTGTCACAGGGTTAAAGGTGAATAGGCGAGTAGCATTCGAGAGGATTGCAATTTTTAGTGTTCACCTCAGCGCATAGGACATTGAACTGTAAGAAGCCACAATGGTTCCTTATGAATGTACGTCAGCCTTTCAGATCTAGCCGAGTTGAATAACTTACATATTATCAGGCTATTCTGGTTATTGAAATCATGAAGTGAATGAAGGTGAGCGTTCGGCTCAACAAAAGCATCAGCGGGTTCCTACATCACTTTCCAGAACTGATGCAGCGCGACAACTTTAATCATTTGCTCGCCACATCACACTTCTACCATAACTTGCGACTTCGCGTCCCACTTGGACTCCCTCGTCGTTAAACAACTTTACTGTTTTTCAAGTGGTTGGGCGTCGCATTTACGAATTCCTATTCTTATTTCCTGATAGGAATGTTCAGCAGTGCGGCGTGTAATTTGCGCGGGTGCGATGAGTCTATAGAGCAAATTCTGTGTCACTGCCCATCCTTTAACACTTAGCAACGCCTTTTACAAGCGACAGTCAACATGTTAGGCAACAGAGCGCTCTCATAAGAAAATATCCTAGGACCATGGCCTATGGGTTCTTGCATGCAAAAGGCCAAAAAAGCCCTTTTGCGCTTCTTGAAGGACACTGGATTATATGAACGCTTGTGACAGTGGAGATTCCTCTGGGACTGACTGTGAATGACTGACTATTCTTTTTCTTTTCTCTCCTTATCTGCTCTTCACTTTTCCTCGTCCCCAAGTGTAGGGTAGCCAACCGGGCACGTCTTTGGTTAACCTCCCTACCTTTCCCTCTTCGTTTCTCTCTCTCTCTCTAATGAATTCACGGAAACATTTGAAATTAGGCGGAGTATACATTTTTCACGTACGTGTGCTTCTGCAATGCTTCTGCATTCGGGTAAAGACAAATAATAAATTTCAACAAAACATTATGGCCATTGTCAGGAGCCGAATTCATTACATTATACTGAGTCTGTCATCGAGGCCTGTGGTCGATTACTTTTTTTATTTCTTATGATTTGGTGTATGGCCGAATATGTATAGCGGACGGCGACGCGGAAGAGGCGGTGCCGTATGATGGCAGGCTCGGCGCGTTTCCAAAACTTGCATTCTAGTTCTTGCGTTGGACGGAGTAACGGAATCACGGGGTTTGGGCAAACAGTTCCAAAACAGTGACCAAAGGTCATATCCCTAGAAAACTACGGCAACACGTTTGACATACAGATATTTGTTTTCAGCGGTTCTCTTTAATCGTGCTCGGGCGAGTGCTAGTGCGCCTGTTCCTGTTGTTGTTTCTGCACAGCCCCCCCCCCCCCCCACTCCTCTTGCTTCCCTTTTTTTTTTATTGTGCTCTACACTAAATCTCAACGCCAGCTGGAAAATCTCACGTGCTCCCGGAGCTTTCGCGTGCAGAGAAATTGTGCGCCCAAACACCGCATCTGGCGACCGGTGCTCCTAAGTTTAGAACTAGTGCGGAACTGTGGTGATTGGTCAGGAAGTGTCAAACGCTACACGCGGTTGACTTATGCCTACTGAAAGCCTGACATCTTGAACGCCTCAGAGCGCACGTCCGGCTCCCGTATTAGATTGTTTATGCCGGTGCACGGGAGACGCTTCATGCACGCGGAAATATTGCCAATGCGCGAGCATAATTTCACGCTTGGCCTCAAATCAGTTCCCACTTTTGCTTGGTCAAGCGGAACGGCGGTGCTTCTCCGCCTGCGCCGGAGGGGAAAGCTTCCTGGAGGCGCTTCTTTGAAAGAAAACCGCCGCCGAAAAACCGGTCGCAGCAGAAGCTATATTCTGTGTACCTTCATTTCACTGTCAGAAGTATTCGGGACGTCAGTTCAAAGGAGCATGGCGAAAGAGCCGTGCTTTCCGAGGCGACGTCGAAAGCGGAAGAATTTGTGCGGGGCTCTGTTGTAACTCTTGTGACGAGTAGAAGAAATTATGCAGATCTAAAATGCTACCTGGGCTGATAAGGAAACGAAGTCATTCATGCAACAGCGACGTATTATACATTGTTTAC
Organism: Dermacentor albipictus; assembly: GCF_038994185.2. NCBI lineage: Eukaryota > Metazoa > Arthropoda > Arachnida > Ixodida > Ixodidae > Dermacentor > Dermacentor albipictus. The sequence goes on along the minus strand of NC_091824.1, from coordinate 161,429,163 downwards.
TTTAGCTGCCACGGAAATATTTGCGTCGACGGAAACTGGAAGTGTTACAGGGGTCTCAGTTCTGCTGTGCAACCTTTCTCAACGTGACTTCGATGGATGCCCGTAGCAATACCGGAAAAACTTTCAAAGTTGTCTTATCCTAGCGGCCTCCTTTTGTACAAGGATAGGCGCTCCTATGGCTCTCGGTATATTTTGCCTCGTCTACCTCATGATGCGGGTACACACGTCCCCGTTCGGTTGCTTCGCATTCTGTAAGTAAAGGTGATTTCGCCGGTTTTCTTATACGAAAAAAAAAAAAAATACTGGCGATTGTGTTTGCTTGGGCTTTTGCTGTTTATTTAATGTCTTTCTGATGTAACGCGCTGATCTCGATTTTAAAATTTACTCCTCTGGTCTTCACTTTCTGTCCATTTAACTAACTCTGGTAAATTATTCACTGCGAATGTTGTTGCCGCGATAAAGATGTCGAATCTTTAAAAAGCATTTTTTTCTTTTTTTTTACAATCACGTATCAAGTATTTCCGGCCTCTAGCTGAAATAGTTCCAAAGATATTTGTTTTCGTTGAAATAGTTCGCTTACTAGATCGTACATATGTATAAAGCTCGCAGGCTTATTTTTTTTCTTATTTTTTACTCAAAATTACTGTTAGCTTCAACAAAGACACTCCCTCACCAGAACAGGAATCGGCGTCCTTGGTTCAGTATTCGGCCAGTACCTCCCAGATTATTCCTTCAATAAATCCATGACCCTCACTCCCCAGCAGCTGCGGAGCACCTGAACAAGGTGGCGGTCAGACCTGTAACGCAGCAGAGGGTGCTAAGAATCTCTGGGTCCGGACAGGCCGCCAATGGAAACTGACCCTGTCAACCTTTAATTGCAGAATTCTGTCGAGTGAGGCTAGCTGGATTTTTTGAGGAACTATCAGACATTATTTGGGGTATCATCGGCCTCAGTGAGATTAGAAGAACTGATGAGGCCTATACATTGCAGAATAACGGCCATGTCATCTGCTATAGAGGTTGCCAGATAAAAAGCAATAGGGCTAATATTCCTAATCGATAAGGATATAGCGGGCAACATTGACGAATTCTACAGCATTAGTGAGAGGGTAGCCGTAGTCGTAATAAACCTTAATAAAATGTATATATTAAAGGTGGTACAAGCGTACACTATAACATCCACTCACGATGATGATGAAGTAGATCAGTTTTACGAAGTTGTTGAATTATCGGTGAGGAAAGTGCAAACTCAGTATACTGTAGTAGTAATGGGCGACTTCAATGCAAGAGTTACGAAAAAGTAGGCTGATGAACAACCAATTGGCAACTACGGCATCGATTCTAGGGACGCTAGAGGAGAGACGCTGGTAGAATCCGCAGAAAGGAATAAGCTCCGAATAATGAGCACCTTTTTTAGAACGCGTAGCAACAGAAAGTTGACCTGGAAAAGTCCTAATTGTGAAACAAGAAATGAAATTGACTTCATACTTTCTGAGGACCCCAGCATAGTGCAGGATGTAGAAGTGATAGGTAGGGTAATGTGCAATTATCATAGGTTAGTCACGGCTAGGATTCAGCTCAATTTGAAGAGAAAAAGAGTGAAATTGGTCAAGAAGAAACAGGTCAACCTAGAGGCAGTAAGGGTAAAAGCAGACAAATTCAGCCTGCAAGGAAATTCAGTACTTGCAAAGAAATGTGCAGCCTAAGAACATAGCGATGAAGATGAAAGAGGGATAATGAATGAAACCGTAACTAGGCTAGCTTCAGAGGCAGAAATTGAAGTGGGAGGCAAGGCTCCAAGGCAACCAATAGGCAAGCTCTCCCAAGTAACAAAGGACCTAATAAAGAAACGACCAAGAATGAAAGTGTCCAACTCAAGAGAAAAAATAGAATTCGCGGAACAGTCAAAACTGATCAACAAGGCAAAAATAAGTGATATTCGAAACTATACCGTGAGAAATACTGAAAAAGGCGTAATAAATGAACGCAGCCTGAACTCAGGCTGGCTTCATGGAATCAGGGAACAGGCTGGCTTCAGGAAGGGCTACTCTACAATGGATCACATCCATTTCATTAATCACGTTATCGGAAATCCGCAGAGTACGATAAGCCTCTCTATATGGCTTTTATAGGTTACGGAAAGGCATTTTATTCAGTAAGGATACCAGGAGTCATAGAGGCATTACGTAATCAAGAAGTACAGAACGCTTACGTAAATACCTTGGAAAATATCTACAGAGGTTATACAGCTACCTTAATTCTACACAAGAAAAGCAGGACGATATATATAAAGAAAGGGCTCAGACAAGGAGACACAATCTCTCCATTGCTATTCACTGCGTGCTTGGAAGAAGTATTCAAGCTTAGAAGTAAGGATCGACGGCGAATATCTCAGCAACCATCGGTTTGCCGATGACATTGTTCTATTCAGCAACAATGCGGACGACTTACAACAAATGATTGAGGACATTAACAGAGAAAGCGTAAGAGTGGGGTCGAAGATTAATATGCAGAAGACAAAGGTAATGATGAATAGCCGAAGAAGAGAATAAGAGTTCAAGATCGCCAGTCAGCCTCTAAAGTCTGCGAAGGAGTACGTTTACCTAGGTCAATTCTTCACAGAAAAACCTGTTCATGAGAAGGAAATTCAAAGAAGAATAAAAATTGGTTGGATCGCATACGGCAGACATTTTCAGCTCCTGACTGCAAACTTACCATTATCATTGAAAAGGAAGGTGTACAAGTAGTGCATTTTACCAGTGCTGACATATGGGGCAGAGACTTGGAGACTGACAAAGAAGCTTGAGAACAAGTTAAGGACCGCGCAAAGAGCGATGGAACGAAGATTACTAGGCATAACGTTATGAGAGAGAAAGAGAGCGGTTTGGATCATGCAGAGAGAAAACGGGCATAGACGATATTCTGCTTCACATCAAGAGAAAAAAATGCAGCTGGGCAGGACATGTAATGCGCCGGTTAGGTAATCGTTGGACCGTTAGGGTTACAGAATGAGCACCAAGAGAAGGGAAACGGTGGTTAAGGACGGTAGAAGACTAGGTGGAGCAATGAAATTAGGAAATTAGCGGGCGCTAGTTGGAATCGGTTGGCGCAGGACAGGGGTAATTGGTGATGGCACGGAAAGGACTTCGTCCTGCAGTGGACATAAAACAGGCTGCTGCTACTGATGGTGACTGTTATTAGATACGAAGCGTACTGCTGCCTCATAAACAGTTGTTACAATGGTTCCTTTTTCTGGAGGCAATCATACTAGAGTTCAGCATCGTAAAAGAGAGCGTACTGACGAGATTTCTTTGGGTTTGGTGCAAAAATGGTCTATTGTATTATTGCAGTTAGGTCTGACTGCGGGGATGTCTTAGGTGGGTCTATTCGTTCACTGGATCTAATGAATCAGTTATGCTAAATGAGCGCAGCTTCTGCTCTGAGGAGGCACTTAGCCGCCGGTGATAAAGCTGATGAGTCTGCAGTGAATGACGGAAACAATGCGAGTAGCCGAGAAGGAAGGCAAGAACTACTTTCGATCCAGTCTACTCTATTTCAATGCGACAACACTATTTGGCTCTTTGTGCGACCTCGCCATCATCAGAAAGACGTCATCAAAATAGGGCTCTGCCTGGCTGGCGATTCACTAGATGACACATGATAAAGGCGGCACCATGCACTTTCGGCGCTATCATCGTCATCGTGCCGAAGTTGAATCGATCGCCCCTACATCATCAGGTGAGACAGCGAAGCGTGGCCGGAGGTGGCCGTTCACTGCCGACGACGTACGAGGCCATCGCAATGCAGCGAAACGTGCGAAGGAAGCTGCTGAAGCGAAACAACGTTCACCACCCAATTCGGCGACATCGCTCGGCAAAGTGGTGTCATTGTGCCGAAAGGTGGTGTCATCGAGAAAGAACACTCAATACACTGTGTGAAACCCTAGTTTAATGAGAACAAAGAAAACAAAGCTCAAAGCAAAGAAAACTCAGCTCAAACATTACAGTAAGGCCAGTTCGTCGTCTTGCGTTGTTGCAACCTCGTGAGCAGAAATATGGCGCTCGGAAACATAACGCAGCAGCATTAAACTCAGCGACATTTCGGCGCAACACTACACTCAATGACTTAACTCAGCGACACACTCAGCGACAAGTAATGCTCTCGCATTTACACATAGTAAGAATTCTTTAGATGCCCCATAGTTTTACATCGAAACTGTTAACGGCTAGTTCCACCAGGATCGTGTCCGTGTGGAGACACAAAGATCCCCATACGTGCGCCGATCCCGAAGATAGTGCAATGCCGGGCCGACCCGCGGCAGAGGTGCAGTTTTCCGTGAAAGGGCCGGCATGCATAGCTTCGCTGATCATCCTTATTCACAGAGTGAAGGGCACTGAGTTTCTTATTAGGGAAGCGCTGATTAATCAGTTGTTAGAATAACAATGGCCCAGAGCAGTGCTTGAGGCAATGTCGAAGTTTTAAGTAATTACTAGGGCAATATAACTGCAACATCATCGTTGTATATTCTCGTTGATTTTCTTCTTTTTCGTTTTAGTTAATAAGCACATACTATGTAATAGTATGTGCTTATTAACTAAGTTAATAAGTTAATAAACACATACCATGTACGACATAAAGCAAGGCTCTACCTCATAGCTTCCAAGGAAAACGTACCAAATTGCGCAGTCCTCAGTCAAAGTTTTGTCAAAGCTAACGCCGATAAATTATCTTGTAAGAATGACTCCAGACAGTGTATATCTGGTGTCAAAATTTAAAGTAAAGGGTCTTGCTCCCCTATAGGCTTGATTGTCTTTAGTCTATGGCGTATACAGACATCCTGCAAATTATATTCGTTAGAAGTCTGTTTGCATAAGCCTGCGCGCCTTTACTGTAGACAATACATATATATCACTGGACAAAATATTTAAGCTCCATAAGTATATAGACGTTAGATGAGCTCCAATGAAAAGTATACGCGCAGGTTCTGCATCTACCAAAATAAATATTCTGCAAAGTGAGGGCGAGGCAGTGACAGCACAATTGCCATTGACCAGAGCTAACTGACTAAACCAGCCGCCTGTAGCCTCTATGTTGATGCCATTCAATTTAATGGGTGACATCCCTGTCTTTCCGGCTATTCCTGCTTCCGCCTCCTCCTGCATTCAATTTTTTAATTAATTGCAATTATCGGTTTCCTTAATTACTGCTCTGAACGTGCTCCTTAACGTTTGGTGAACGAACGATGCCCCAGTGGCTGCATCATTAGCTATGGTGACTGAACGTGTCAGCACATGGACCAGCACAAACGTTCTTACCTGCGAACTGTTACGTGAATTAGGTGGCCGCAGGATAACGGACGCCAGAGATAGCTTCTGCATTAACGCCCACTTCCAATTGGAAAGAGAGCATAGAGCTGCTAACATTTTCCCGCAAGCACAAGCGGTGATTTCTTGCCTCGTTGTCCAGCTCAGGAGCTATAAATAACGTTGTACTTCCATACTTCAACGTAAAACCTCCGAGGCATATGTTGTATAAGTGCCTTACGAGGAGCATCGTTGCTGAGCGATGCCATCGTCGCTTATAAAAGCGAATTTTGCGGAGCGCAGCTTCGTGGCGTAACGACCGGAGAGGGACCAGGGTCCACGCTCGTTGTGGCCTTCGCTGTTTGTGTGCTCTTATGCTTTTGTTCTCAATTGCGCTTCAGTCTACGTGACGCATTTACGCGTTCTCGAGCGGCCGCACCGAACCAACGACAACCGCGTGCCTCGGTGCACGCCCACGCCGGGGCGTCAACGCATCTCGGAAGACGAGCGCTCACGCACGAACGCACGCGCAGATGCTGCCCACGAGACACGGGATTAGGTGGGCGACGGGGGCCTGTTCGTGACCCACTGCGCAGTGTGCTTGCACAGCGGGGTGGCTGGCGAAAAGAACGGTCGTCGCAGCGGGATGCCGCATTCTCTTGCGGGCGTGGCTAAATGCACGTACACCGGCGCCGTTGTCATTCGTCTCCTGCTGCGCTGCGCACAACGGAACGGCGCTACCGACACCCGGGTGTGCACAATGCACGAAATACATGACCACGACGGCGTTGCGCCGTGGAGCCGTCATTTGCACTTGTACAAGCGAGAGAATGCTTCCTTGTACTCCGCATTCATCGTTGTTTGGTCAGAAGCACTTTGCTGACATTTCTCTTTATTCGCGGTCTAATGAACAAAGCTATAGTTGGGCGTGATAGCAGCAATTGAGATGGTAGAAATAATTTCTTCTCAATTAAATTACAGCGTGGAGGACAAATACAAAGGCTTGGCATAACCTTTACTGTAATACTAGCGCCAAAGATGGGACTAAGCGAAGCCGACGACATAGGCGCTGTTACTACAATGCCGAACTCGAAGCAAGTAGCCCGACATCGCACACTTTTAAGGCTCATGTTAGCGACAGAGCAGATTTTTTTCTTTTTTTTCTTTTGGCTTTTCCCACATCCCTAGAATACACAGTAAACCGGTGAAAAAAGAAGCATTTATACCTCGCTAGCTCTCCTTACGAGAACATCGGTTTTTATTCTGTGGGAGACAAGTTAACAAATTGTTCGGAGCAAATGCGAGCAATGAAGTATTTGCGCCGTGAGTGCCGTGAAAGGCAAATAATATAAATAACTTCGTCAGCTGGGAGAGCAACCTAGATATGGAGCGTGCAGAACCTCGGTTGTACGCCTTAGCGCTCGTTACGAAGAGAAGTTCTTGAACCTGTTACTCGTACAGAAGAGAGCTGCCAGAGCGGGTCACACATCGTATAGGTGGGATTAATATTATTAATATTACTGATATAAATGTGCGTAAACACCGCAAGTACAAAGAGATGAAGAGAACCAGGCTAGCAGTTGTCTCCTGAAAAGAACGCCCCACCCACCCGCTTGAAAGGCAGAAAAAGAAAGGAGAGATATAAAGCGAAAAAGGAGGACATCATATCACACAGAACGTATGAGTACAGTAAACGATAGTCGAGTCTCTATATTTGACAAGAATTCTAGTACAGCCTTGTGAGCATCGCATTGAGCATAATCTGAATCTTCCGAAAAAAAAATTCTGTGAGTGCAGTTCGAGGAAGATAAAGCAAAGCAGCTGCAACTTGCGCAGCGTCACACTAGGACATCTGTTGAAAGTAGGGCATTATAAAAGCAAGTGCTCAAGTGTTTGGTTGCACTGGCTCCAAGCCGCGCACGACGGACTCGGCGAACGTCCTTGCCGGCGGAGAAAGAAAAGAGAGAAAAAGACTACGTATCCAACCATTTTATTAGTAGGTAAAAAAAAAGAAAGATTCTAGCGTAAACCAAACACAACTTCACTTTGTGAGTCGCAAGGGCTGCCCTAGGTGAAGGCCTCTACAGCTGCAGATTATACAGCTATCTCTTGTGGAGCTGCGTCTTCCCCGTTTATTGACGTAGAGTACGTGGGAAGCCATCCACAGGATTTAACGGCGCGGAATCGAAGCAGCAATAGTGAAAAAAAAGAAATGAAAAAGTGAGGGGTGGAATAAAAACGAACACTACTGCGGCGGCGAAACTGGATTATTTCTAAAGAAAGCACAAGAAATCGTGTGAAACTTTGTCGCTTGAGGAAGACAAAACAGAGAAGGGTAAAAACGTCACCTGCTTGTGACAAGCTCGATCCATTGCAACCCCCACTGCCTGAGGGTGTCTTCATTGAGCCGTGTTAGAGGTTACTCGAGGAGTGGGACCTTAACTCCCCTGCTGCACTGCACGTGTTGTTTCACCTCAGCTTCCGAGAGGTTCTTTTCACTCTGTATGTTTCGTCTGGTTCTCCTACGGATGATTAGTCTCGGATGATCTAAAATTATGCGCTCGTGATTTATGCTTTATAATTTGCGCAGATGAACACAGCGATTCTGACTTGTACTCTGCTAACTTCATTTTGCAGTTTTTGTTGATGCTCGACACGAAAGAGAATTCAGGAAAATTCAGGACCGCGAGTGCGCTTTCTTTTTCTATTACTAAATGAAAAAAAAGAGTTATGAATATTATCGTTTGCTTTTCTGTAGTTCGCTGCTTCGCTGTCTTTGTAAAATCTTGAACTTCACCAGGGAACAAATTCGCAAAATTTTTCGCGCATTAGAATGGTTAGTTTGTTGAGCTATATGCGAGAAATGTGTAACGGCTGCCGAAGAAAACTGTACATTGGTTTCTTTTCGTAAGTTTCCGGCTAGGAACTTATAATGGAAGAAATACAAATACATCTAACATTTTTTTCAACGTTATTTTATGGTGCTCGATTATCCACACAAGGTACCGGATAGTGTTGAAGACATCTGGTTGGTGTGCTGTATATTGCTAGTTTTATAATCTTATTGAAGTTGGTTTAAAGTGAAACAAACACCTCTCTAGGTGAGAACCCTTTGCTTCATAGTCTCTTTATGCATGTACAAGTGAGGACCAGAACGTACAAACATTGCCTGGACATCACTGTGTACTTGGTTTGATCTGCACCTCTGATCCGGTTCTCGCAGGATTTTGTTCACGGTGAAGTGCCTCTTAGATGTGCTCAAAAACACAAAAAATTTTAAATTCTGATCACATATATAAATATACTGAACTCAAGCTGCAGTTTTTTTTTCCTCTAGTCCACTGTTATAAAGTATTCTTTCTTTTTCCTTTTCTTTCCAGGTGAGTGCTAAGACTCTTGCAACTCACGTGGAATTTTTTGCAGATACAGCTGGACGTGAGTATTTTTACACATGCCATAAGACCTGCATTCAAATAAAACAGCCTTCTTATCAATATACCAATATATACAATATATTACTATATATATATATATATATATATATATATATATATATATATATATATATATATATATATATATATATATACAATATATATATCAATATACCAATATATACATACCAAGCGATGCACTCTGGTACTGTATGCGCGTTGTATACATATAAGTTTTCATAAGAGGTGCCATTTCACTCGCCATTTCTTAGCTTTGCACAAAGATGTGGCGCCGCGGAATCATGTTTCTGTGCTAAACGTCTATAATTTGAATCCTCGTTCCAGCGACTAATTTTGCAGGCTTGTAGAGGCGCGACAATACCACAATAAATTAAACAGAAAAGGAGAGCTCAAGACAAAACTAAACAACATGCGAGAGCCAGTAAGGTCATTCCAGTTCAGGTGCAAAAAAGTTAGGAAGGTCCATATACCTTGGAAAACGCTACTTCCTCGCAAGAACAATAATTATACTGCATGGCGCAGTCTTTGACAGCTACCTCCCTCATGAATCTCGCAGCAGGCATAGGATGAAACGGGCTGATGCAAGATCGAGGTAATTGGACATCACTGAGAAGGGCCTACGCCATAAAATGGACAATGGAATCGCTAATTGAAGTCCTGGCCCCCTCAGTAATGACTAGCGGAGAAAACAATGCTTCTTGCGCGGAAATTATTCGTACCTCACCTCTAGCAAATTGAATTTGTCTTCAAGAGAACCTCGTTGATGGGCGGACTGCTGAGCGCCCATTCCGTCCAGCCAGACATATTTTCAATATCTTTGGGTGCTACAGTGGCCAATTGTTAACAGTTTTCCACTTCGCCGGGAGCTCTCAATCATTGACAGCGACTCCTCCGATTCATGATAAGTGGGCGGCGAATCTTTGGGAGGCCGAACTTACGGGTCTTCGCAGGCTACGATAACTTCACCGAGCGCTATTGTTCCAATATTTCCACCTTGCGACCTCGAATGAATTGCATACGTGCCCAGACACTATCGAGACGCGACTCGTACTACGTGAATGTGGTCTTGCTGAAAGCAACGCACGGACCGTAAAGCTGCGCACTGGCGCATCTAGCTCGCGTGCTTTCCCCTCCAAGCGATATTGGCCATCAATCTTTGACCCGTTCGCAAATAACAAGAGGGTCGCGGCCCGCCGTAGGAGCTCGGTGGCTGTGGTGTTTCGCTACACGAGGCCTTGGTCGCGTCTTCAGTCCCGGCCGTGGCAGTCGCATTCCAATGGGGTGAAATGCAAAAACACTCGTGTGTCGAGCTTTTTTCCAGGCTAGAAAAAAAAGAAAGAAAAAAAAAGGAACCCCGGGGGTCAAAATTACGGCCTGTCTCTTAAGCAAATTGTAGCTATGACACGCTAATACCTCAGAATAATTAAAAAGGCCTCGTTTTGAAAGTAATCTCTCGTCATCATCTCGTCCTTTGCTCCTCAAGTGGTTTCGTTAAGTTTTGTAACAAATCTGTAGCGGCGCCGAAAAAATAGAGACGCGTGCCCCTCCCTCCTTCTCCCCTTTTCTTTTTTTTTCCCCGGCTGTCAGTGCTTTGTCTTGATTAAGTGGCACCAGTACCAGACACTGCTGGATGCATGGCTGTTTCGATTACGCACATTGAAGGCCTGCCAGGCATTGGCCATTTCCGCATAAGTTTGGATTAACCGAACCGCATGGCAAATCTAAATGGGTTTGTGGTATCCGATTTTTTTTTACATGGTACTTGTTAAAAATAATCCAAGTGCTTCGAAAGTGTTCATCGTATCTGCAAGGTTCGGATTAAGCGAGTTAGGGGTAATGGGAGGTTATTGCACGCAAAATGAAGTGCGCCACTACTAATGTACAGGAAATATGGGGACGAAATGTACAGAAGAGAGAAAAGCGGCTATCGTAATCAAGTGAATGACCTTCATCTCAGTATAAATTGAACTCTATGTTAGGTCGCGCTATTTAGTTGTACCATTGGAGCCCGAGTTTGGCACTGCGCAGTCCTTACTTCTCTCTACCCACCGGACAGAGAGATCAGGGGATTTCCTAAATGGCTTTAGCGCTGCTTTTGGTCCCTGCCACCTTCGCTTTCTTTCGTCACAAACTGAGGCTCCAAGTAATCGCCGGCTGTATCTCGCACCTCGCGGTGGGCCAGAGTCTTGTTTCTTTCATTTGGCCCAGCTCGATCAGTTTCATCATAATCAATAATACAGTGTGATGGAGGTATACTTGTGCAGGCATGCAACAAGCAGTCGTTCGTTTTGTTGCTTTGTCGTTCGTAATATTTCGCCCGGACTTTCTTGTCGTTTTCTCTGAGCGTCCCGCTTTATGGCATGCGCGTGTGGCGCCCTTGCCTTAAATCCCACCGGTTGTAAACTGCATCGATCATGACATTACGCTCGCCAACCCGGTCGTAACCCGGTGACCGCCTTTCGGAACAATAAAAGCACGCGTAGTGTTTATAGGGGCGGAAAAGCAAGCAAGCAAAAAGAACATGTGGGCGAATGTGGTGCAGGCGCGCTGGCTATGTTGTGCGCAGCCCTTAGGCCTTTTGTTCGCGGCTTGGAATTTGTTTTACCGGCGTAGGCTTCATGCTTGCTCACCGAGTTACGCCCGCGCCGCGCATAAAGGAATTCGTAAGCGGACTAGGGGTATATCGTAGTATGTGCCAGCACCTTGGAGCGGCTGCGGGCTGTTGCGAAATTTCGGCCCCTTCGAGAGGGGCCACTTTGGCCAATGTCTTGGAGACTTACTAAAAAGAAAGAAAAAAAGTAGACAAGCCCACCTTCTAAAACGTGATTACTCTCTCTATGTACTGCAGTGCCGCGTTTAGTCGTTCTCCGCATTATTCGTATAGCGACTCGTCAAGACCCCATCATTTTCCTTCTATGCCGTCTCTGCGTGCGTAGCTGCGTGCCGAGTTGGAATATATTCTAACCTGAGATGCTCTTTTGTTACGAACATATAAAAAAAAGTGCCTTATGAAATGCATTGACAGTTAAAGGGACACTAAAGGAAAATATTAACACAAGCTAAAGTTATAAATTAGTGCTCGAGGAACTCTAATGCGTCTATATTATGGTGAACAGAGCCTTTATAATCGAGGAATTGAGGTAAATGCAGGACATGATTAGAGACTCCGCCGGGACGTTGAAGTACTTGCCCGATGACGAAAACGCTCCTCGGGTAAATTCTGCCACAAGGACTCAACTACTCGTAGCAAAAAAATAAAAATAAATAAACCATGCTTTTGTTGTATTACAAGACGAAATAAAATGCTACGTGTCCAAGTCTTTTCATATTTATAATAAAGAACACATTAAAGTCACCCTTGACAACAACGCGGGCGGTCGAAAGATTTCGTTTTCGCTGGACTCCGCGCCGCCTACGTTTCACTAGCTTCGTTATCGTGCAGTGCTGCGCTGGTTTTACTGGCTTGCGAAACTCGCACAAACTGTAAATAGTAAAGAATTCAACTTCCATGTGATGTTGCGGAATGCCCGAAAGGTCTGCGCCACCTGACCAAAAAGCAGCTGCAGCGGTGAATCCACCGCTCTGTCTTGGCTCGGTACCGCCGTCTGTCAGGCGCCGTTTTATTCACCGACGGCAGCAAAGGATAGTGATGACGTATGCGACGTCACTACTCCTCCGGTTGGGTGGCTGGAGATTTGAATTGCGATAACGGTACTCGGACCCTTCAGATGCAATTTCCTCGTAAGCTAAGCCTTTTCTTGGCACGAAACAAGCGTTGCGAGGTTTCTGAAACGATACTTAACCAGTCCACGCCGACTTAGTATTTGCCTTTAGGGACCCTTCAAAGAAAGATTCGAAAGAAAATACCCACCTCTAACCTAAGAAGCTGTGATCACTTCTTATGCTCGTCTGTCTTTTTGTCTCTCTCTCTCCCTTCCGCTTTCTTTCTCTTTTTAGCCCTCTACTCCCCCACCCCGTGTGCAGGTTAGCCAACCAGAACTACATCTGGTTAACCTCCCTGCTTTTCTATGCATCCTTTCTCCCTCATTTCTCTTATGCATAAGTTTGCTCAAACACACACACACATATATATACTAGCGCATCTGATGGTTTGTTGTGTTCATATAGGAGGTTGTGGTCAAATACTGCACCAGGGTGGCCAATCCTGCTCTGGTGAGGGAGTGCGTTACCGGTTCTGGTCACCGGGATCAGGCCACACTCCAGGCCTGTTTGTGCAATTTTATCAACACGCGGATTTTTTTTTAATCCGGTGAAAAATTGCCGCCACCGGGATTCGAACCACGGACCTCTTGCACGCGAGGCGGGTATTCTACTTCTACGCCACCACTGCATGACTCAAGACGACTGCATGACGGAAGAAACTGGTACATAAGAAGCGGATTAATGAGTTAGCGGTAAGAGGGAAAATAGAGGAATTCCAGATCAAGCTACAGAACAGGTATTCGGCTTTAACTCAGGAAGAGGACCTTAGTGTTGAAGCAATGAACGACACTCTTGTGGGCATCATTAAGGAGTGTGCAATGGAAGTCGGTGGTAACTCCGTTAGGCAAGATACCAGCGAACTATCGCTGTAGACGCAAGATCTGATCAAGAAACGCCAATGTAAGAAAGCCTCTAACCCTACAGCTAGAATAGAACTGGCAGAACTTTCGAAGTTAATCAACAAGCGTAAGACAGCTGACATAAGGAAGTATAATACTGTTACGAATGATAGAATTAGATAGAAATAGATAGATAGAATTGAACATGCTTTCAGGAATGGAGGAAGCCTAAAAACAGTGACGAAGAAACTAGGAATTGGCAAGAATCAGATGTATGCGTTGAGAGACAAAGCCGGCAATATCATTACTAATATGGATGAGGTAGTTCAAGTGGCTGAGGAGTTCTATAGAGATTTATACAGTACCAGTGGCACCCACGACGATAATGGAAGAGAAAATAGTCTAGAGGAATTCGAAATCTCAAAGGTAACGCCGGAAGAAGTAAAGAAAGCCTTGGGAGATATGCAAAGGGGGAAGGCAGCTGGGGAGGATCAGGTAACAGCAGATTTGTTGAAGGATGGTGGACAGATTGTTCTAGAGAAACTGGCCACCCTGTATACGCAATGTCTCATGACTTCGAGCGTACCGGAATCTTGGAAGAACGCTAACATAATCCTAATCCATAAGAAAGGGGACGCCAGAGACTTGAAAAATTATAGACCCATCAGCTTACTGTCCGTTGCCTACAAACTATTTACTAAGGTAATCGCAAATAGAATCAGGAACACCTTAGCCTTCTGTCAAGCAAAGGACCAGGCAGGATTCCGTAAAGGCTACTCAACAATAGATCATATTCACACTATCAATCAGGTGATAGAGAAATGTGCGGAATATAACCAACCCTTATATATAGCTTTCATTGATTACGAGGAAGCGTTTGATTCTGTCGAAACCTCAGCAGTCATGGAGGTATTACGGAATCAGGGTGTAGATGAGCCATATGTAAAAATACTGGAATATATATATAGCGGCTCCACAGCCACCGTAGTCCTCCACAAAGAAAGCAACACAATCCCAATGAAGAAAGGCGTCAGGCAGGGAGATACAATCTCTCCAATGCTATTCACAGCATGTTTACAGGAGGTATTCAGCGATCTGGAGTGGGAAGAATTGGGGATAAAAGTTGATGGAGAATACCTTAGCAACTTGCGATTCGCTGATGATATCGCCTTGCTTAGTAACTCAGGGGACCAATTGCAATGCATGCTCACTGACCTGGAGAGGCAAAGCAGAAGAGTGGGTCTAAAAATTAATCTGCAGAAAGCTAAAGTAATGTTTAACAGCCTCGGAAGAGAGCAGCAATTTACAATAGGCAGCGAGGCACTGGAAGTCGTAAGGGAATACATCTACTTAGGGCAGGTAGTGACGGCGGATCCGGATCATGAGACGGAAATAATCAGAAGAATAAGAATGGGCTGGGGTGCGTTTGGCAGGCATTCTGAGATCATGAACAGCAGGTTGCCATTATCCCTCAAGAGAAAAGTATATAATAGCTGTGTCTTACCAGTACTCACCTACGGGGCAGAAACCTGGAGGCTTACGAGAAGGGTTCTACTCAAATTGAGGACGACGCAACGAGCTATGGAAAGAAGAATGATAGGTGTAACGTTAAGGGATAAGAAAGGAGCAGATTGGGTGAGGGAACAAATGCGAGTTAATGACATCTTAGTTGAAATCAAGAAAAAGAAATGGGCATGGGCAGGACATGTAATGAGGAGGGAAGATAACCGATGGTCATTAATGGTTACGGAGTGGATCCCAAGGGAAGGGAAGCGTAGCAGTGGGCGGCAGAAAGTTAGGTGGGCGGATGAAATTAAGAAGTTTGCAGGGGCGGCATGGCCACAATTAGTACATGACCGGGGTTGTTGGAGAAGTATGCGAGAGGCCTTTGCCCTGCAGTGGGCGTAACCAGGCTGCTGCTGCTGATGATGATGATCTGATGGTTGTTTCGTCAGTTACACTTCGCTCCTCGACGAGGCAGGACGTTTGTCGATCGAGCACCTGAACAACACTTTTCAATGTGGTAAACGCACTTTAAGTCATGGATCCAGAACCCCAAGGATGTGCGACTATCACTAACGCATATTCCCCGCACTTACCGGTAAATAGCCGTTCAATTTTTTTTTTCATGTCTCTAGAATCTGAAGAGCATATGGTACCAATGTTGGTACCAATGTTTCAGAAACACACGCCGCAAAGATTCGCCTCAACGTCGCTCTCTAGCAGGCGTTGTGCGGAGGTTTTGGTTTCGTGTTTTCCCGCATGTGTTGTCCTTGTAACCTTCATATCCGCTTCGTCAAAGTATTATATCTGGGATTGAATAACGTCTCAAGACGCCGATCATTCAGTTTTGTCAAAAGAAGGACACAGAATTGAACGCGTTGCTTGTCCGCAGTGTGATTGTGCCCAGGCTGATGACGACGTAGAATGCCTTCTTCTCGAGTGCCTCGACTGGATACCGCGAGGCGAGTACTACTGCCCGATTTAATGTTGTTAGACTGCAGACCGTTCACTCTGAAAAAAAAAAATACTTGGACCATGGCCAATAGAGCTACAGAAAAAAGCACTTGTAGGTTTTAATATCTTTTTGGAATAAGCGAATATATTAGGTTATTGCTAGATGTATCGTGGTTGACCGCACTATTACATTTCCTTAGTATGCCAGTGGTCGCGTAGTATGTTGCATGCGTGTAGTTCACGTTTGATGTTGTTAAATTTTTTTTTTGCGTTTTGCTGTGTAGATATGAACTAACCTTATGTGCGTGTCATCAAACTCTTTTGTGCACTTTCATTCATTTACAGCATTGCGTATGTTATTTAGTTACCTTATTACTTTCTGCTATGGGTAGAGCTTTGCGAATCTGAGTATTATTTTACTGTCGCCGGGCATATCGCTGTTTCGCGCTTTTGTTTTTCTTGCCCTGCAAGAAGGAGTGTGGCGCCATTAACGGTGCCGGTATGACTTTTCCGTTAACATTAATAATGCTAAAAAATGCAAACCATATTTTACGCAACTGTCTTATTGCCGTTATCACAAAGCACTTAGGGGTAGAGACGTAATTAATTCTTTAAAGTGCACTGTTTTCGTTGTGAATGTCTTGGACCTTCTGAAGCAACCTTGAGATGCAAGAGTAGGAAGGCTGGAAATGGGATGCACCATAAAACGTTAAACGTTCATGCAGGGCTTAATTCATCAACTTTAAGCACTCTTGGGGGCTTGCTTGTGCGTCGCCGAAGTATTTTATTTATTATTGTTCATTTATTTGACCACTCTCACTGTGTGTCATTAAGCTAAGTGCTCCATAAAATTTCGTCTCTGCTTCGAAACTAAGGTTCACTATGGCAGATGTCTAGTTAAGTGAGTAGTTCCCTTATCAAACGGCAAAATAGAGCAAGGAAGTTTCTGCCTGCCTTTTTTTTTATTCATTTCGTTTTTCCTAGTCAGGTCCATTAACCATGGCGGGCGGAGATGAATGCTTATATTACAACGCGAAAGAGTGACGCACGTGTTCAACTAATGCTTCGTCGTCATTTCTGTACTGTCCACGAGCTCAGACTGTTTCTCAGAAATTTTGAGCTCTGAGCACTCAGGCATATATTACTGCTGCCAAGTAATTTTCACGTTAATGTTGTTGCTTTATGGTCATAAAATGCTAATGAAACGTTATGAACCAGCACAAACAAAAATGACAAGAGCGCAAGCAAGTTATATCAATAATAATAATATAATATTTGGGTTTTACGTGCCAAAACCACTTTCTGATTATGAGGCACGCCGTAGTAGGGGGCTCCGGAAATTTCGACCACCTGGGGTTCTTTAACGTGCACCTAAATCTAAGTACACGGGTGTTTTCGCAGTTCGCCCCCATCGAAATGTGGCCGCCGTGGCCGGGATTCGATCCCGCGACCTCGTGCTCAGCAAGTTATATCAATCAATCAATCAATCAATCAATCAATCAATCAATCAATCAATCAATCAATCAATCAATCAATCAATCAATCAATCAATCAATCAATCAATCAATCAATCAATCACTTTTTATTTCGGTCATAAATACAATGTTGTAGGTATGTCCACGAGGCGTGGCAAAAGGAAACACGAATGTTTCCTGACAAGGCCTTCGCCTCGGGAGTACACATCCGGCAGCATTTTCACCAAATCAAATACAGTGTGCAATGATATCATACCAAATAAGTAGAACAAAACAGACGTATTATAATACATTGGGAACACAAGCAAATGTACACTTGACATAGATTATAATGAACTGAATAATACACATAGAGTAACAAGTCGTACAAGATAGTGCAATACGTTCTGTCACTATATAAATATGAAAATATCGGATGAAATTAAAGTCACGATATGCACTACATGCAACGGTAAATTTCGTGACCTATTACACAGCAGGTCAAGCACCAAATAAAGTCAGAAAAGATGGGGTATTTTTAACAATAGTAGTTTTATTTTCTTTTTGTATTGCCAGATTGTTTTGCTGTTGAGAGCGTGTTCAAATACAGAAGGATGTCTGTTACAAAGGGATATTATTTGATTATGTATTGTTTGGGTACCATAGTTGGTCCGGGGTCTATGTCCAACTAAAATATTCGTACGTAAATTAAATACTACATCCCACTTTAAATATTTTTCGAAGAAAAGTGTGTAGTTATTCTTGATTTGACAATAAACAAACATTCCTACGAAGAAACTGTAGAGGTCGGAGTAAGGTAATATTTTTATAATCTGGAATATACAGCTGTCTGGTACAAATAATGAAAAGCATACTAAATGCAAAGCTCTTTTTTGAGTGCTAAGAGCCGGTCCGAATCAGTCTTGTTGCCTAATCCCGAAACTAAATGATAGTACCCAAGATGTGAATGAATTAGTGAAAAATATAATTGTTTCTTCAAACGCATTGGTATAAGCTGTTTCAGCCGGTATATCAAGCCTATGGACCTAGATACCTTGAAACATACATGGTTGACATGGTCGGACCAGCTTAAATCAGATTTGAAGCAAACCTCAAGGAATCGACAGCCATTTGTTAACATGATTTCAGAATTGTAGATGCGTAATTTGACATAACAGTGTATGGGTTTATTTTTAGGAGCGAAAATGATATATTTTGTTTTGTTTACATGCAGTGCTATTTCATTATTATTCAGCCATACGTATGACACGCTAAGCCAGACATTAGCTTGTGATTCCAGCAAAGCAAGATCAGGTCCGGAAAGGAAAACATTTGTATCGTCTGCATGAATAACGATATCTTGGGTTAAAGGTATATACGTATTAAAGGTTAAAGGTTAAAAGTATATGTATATTCCTCATCTGCAATTACCATCGTCAGCCGCACAGCTTGTTCTTCTTTATCGTAGGTCAGCTGGATTGAACAGTTCCTTATAAGGGATGGAAGATGCTTTTCGTACCACGCGCACCTCTACCACTTATAAGGCACCGTTTAATCCAGCCGAGCTCCAGCTGTACGACGTAGAGGAGGAGGTGGAAAAACTTTATTTACTCTAATTGGTTAGAAATTAGCGGTGGCAGATGTGGTCGGCCGTCTTCACGGTGTTATTCCCCATCTGCGCAGGGTCGACGCCCCTATTCCAGGGCACCACTGAGGGTGGCTACTCGGTGAGCGTGCCTTACTAGTCCATGCTGGACTTTCGGGTCGCTGCTGGAGAGCACCCTCTCCCACTGCTCCGCACTCGTATCTTTTATTGAAGGAGTTGTTGATCCTGAACGCATTCCCATGTAATGTGATATAAGGTGGTCTTCGCGCCGCACCAGAATAAAAAGCTGTTCGGCTGATGATGATAATTACGGATAGGGAATTCGTACAAGTGATGATGATGTGTACGATGAAGAAGAGTCAGTCATGGGTCGCTCTCACACACACACTATATATATGGTGTTTCAGCGAACACTTTCAAAATGTTTTCAAGGTAGACTGCGCCATATAGCTCAATTTAAGTTTATGATCCGGATTACTCGAAGCGGCGGACACTACTTGCACAGGAAGTCGACATGCAGAGTCGACTAATTAACAATAATTCAATAATTAATTTTAGCTAATTATCTCATGACCCATATTGCAATTACTTGCGTGCTTCAGTGCATGAAACGAAGTCTTGTTAACAAATTAACTGGAACGTCAATGCATTTCTCCGGAAACTTTGGGAATTGATATCTCGAACCTGGCGTCATATTGAAAATTCCTTCCAAGTGGATCCGCCTTGCGAACTCCACCGCTAGAATTTGTAAATTGCAATACGTGCCATAACGTAATTAGGTAAAACCCTAGTTAGCGAATTTATTAATTAGTCGATTGTGCATCTCAATTTTTTTGCAAGAAGTGTCCGCCGCTTCGAGTAGACCAGCTCACGAACTAGCATTGTGATATCTGCCACAGGCGAATTTGCAGGATCTTTATATTCCATATATATATATATATATATATATATATATATATATATATATATATATATATATATATATATATATATATATATATATATATATATATATATATATATATATATATACACACACACACACACACACACACACCAAATATTGCGGGGCGCTCTCTCCGCCGCGCCTTCTCGCGGCGCACACCGGTTGTCGAGACCGACGCCTGCGCGCATGCTCGTCTCTCCGGGACTGCAAGCGTGCATGTTTCCACGCTTCCTGCTTGCGCGTCGGCGATAAGCGAGTGCAGCCGCGAGGTGCTCCTCTTGCGATTGGCACTGTGCGCGGCAAAGCTCCGCTTATGTAACGGAAATTAAGGGTTCATTTTCATCTTTCCTGCCTCTTTCTACCGACCGTTTTATAGCGAGGAGGAATGTAGCCTCGAACCAGCGCGCCGTACCGCTCTCCTCCCGCTGGTATGTGCAAAAATTAAATTATGGGGTTTTACGTGCCAAAACCACTTTCTGATTATGAGGCACGCCGTAGTGGAGGACTCCAGAAATTTCGACCACCTGGGGTTCTTTAACGTGCACCTAAATCTAAGTACGCGGGTGTTTTCGCATTACGCCTCCACCGAAATGCGGCCGCCGTGGCCAGAATTCGATCCCGTGACCTCGTGCTCTGCAGCTTAACACCATAGCCACTGAGCAACCACGGCGGGTCGCTGGTATGTGCAGGTTTCGTTTTCTCCCAGCGGCAGCTTGGAAAAGTGGCGGTGTAATCGCGAATTAGTGCGCTTATAGGCTAAACCCCATGAGATCGATTTAGAGCGCGACGGCGACGAACTACGGCTTCGAGTGATATAACGGGCCGTCGCTTGAACAGATCTCTCGGTCTTGTCGCTCGATCTCTCGAGGTTCTAGAAATCTAAAATTCGTCGCTTGTCGCCCGAAATGGCTATGAACGAATAGCCAATGGTGCGAAGCCGGAACTGTATGTACATCACTCAAATACTACCGTTTGTCGCGCGGAACGAGCAAATGATTGAATTTTTAAACGTGCAAGAATAAGAACCTATACTGAAAGACGTTTAGAAATATTTTATGCTGCTTTTAAGAGTAAAATACATCAACCTAAATTAATAAAGCACGCGTCATGCTGGCTTCAGCGAGTAAGTAGCGAGTAAGTTGCAGCCCTCATGTCTCATGTGCCGGCAACACCAGGGAGACGTCGCTCTACATCGTCGCTTGCGTGCGGTACGGCTTATAGGCGACGAGCGAACGTAACAGCCGTTCCCACCGTATCGCTTGTCGCTGTTGCGCGCCAGGTGGCTTGTATGGGGTTTATAATTGTAACGTGTTCTGTCTGGGTTTTCTGTGATGTCAGATGACTCATGGCCGACGGGCTACCACTCTGCTGTATTCGGTTGCAAAAAATATCTTTCGGAAGCAAGCGTGTAGTGCATCTCCAGCCGCGGAGACCTTGTGGACACCGTCTCCGCGATAGCAGAGAAGCTAGCATTGTATTGTATTCTTCTATTCTCCTTGCATGCACTTCATATTTATTCTGTTAAAACGTGTTCTAAGGTTATGATGCTAGGCAGCCAGCTTTCTGGACGAAGTTGACCGAGAACGTAATAAGAAAACAGTACGCGCCGACTAAAAGAAATGAAGGGGTGTTCTTTTCCATTCTGTAACCAAAGCCATGCCTACCGGTGCCGGCCGGGCCTGCTTCAAGTGGGTCTCCCGTGCTTCCGAACCTCGCCGGCAAGCTGTCGCAGCCGCACATCGCGCGTTGTATTACTGCAGAAAACGAAGTTGCTTTTGCAAAGAGTAGTTGTTCCTTTTTTGGCTCTCTCGAGTTGTGTGCGCATAATCTTTCAACGCGACGAGTGCGTCTGGTCGATCGTGGCATTTTCGAGACCACTATCACCAGCTCATTTTATTCATGTTAACAGCGCTTTTGATCGACTTATTTCACACTTTTTTATATTGTAAAGCTTGATGCCCGGGTGCCAGATAAACAGCCTTTAGGAAATCTTACCACAAAAATTTTCAGTAACATGAAAGCTAGCAAAACGTGTTTCCTCGGAGCTTCGCAGTTACCTGGATGGGGATGTACTGTGGTGCGGCACACCGCGTAACGCATGGAGACACCTCTGATTGTTGCCACCTGAGTGATACCTTAATGGAGTTCAAGGCTAGACCTACAATAACACGTTACATGTATAGATTCCGTATCAACAATGTTCAAACTCGACCACCCTCCTATTTCGATGGTGGGCAGAGCTGCGGCAGCGTCTCTACGTGCCCATCGCCGTTCGATATTGTAGCTATATCGAAGCTAAAGCTTAGTGACGACACGCTATGAAGTTTTCCAATCCAAACAATTTGTTGACACCTCCCGGCGAAGCGTGAAAACTTGCCACTCGTCTTCAACAGCACGTTCGCCGTGCTCACTCCAGCGCGATCCCACATTCGCATGACGCCGTACGATAGACGGCGCCATGATCGCATAATGGCGGCGCCCCCAATAATGGGGTCTGTAGAACGAGTTTTCCGCCATGCTATTCTACGGGACAACGCCCGGTTCGTAAAAAGAAAGAAACAACGAAGATAGGCCTCGAGAAGATGCAACGTAGAAAATAAACAAATGACTTGCTTCGTTCGTCACCGGGCCCTATGCGTCCGCGCTCGTGACTCGACAAAAAGTGGCCTCAGCGGCGTGCGCAATAAGCTCACACTTCACACGCTTCACATAGTTTTCTTAGTCGAAACCGCCACAGCGCCAATCACAAGAGGGGCACCTCACGGCTACATGCGATCTTTTGGCAGATTTATCACGATCTCGCATATTACGTAATTTTTGAAAGGCTGCATGACGTATCTGTTTATTTCGCTTATCTGTTTCTAATTTCTTCTTCATGCCTCGCTCCATTTCTCCCATGAAATGAACTCTCGAATGTCGAGCTTCTCTCGATTGCGAGTAACAAGACTCACGATCTTCCCAGAGCAGGTTCCTTATGGGCCTCAGGGGTAAATGAAATGCTGCGCGGTATGATGCTTCTCTCCGTGCCCTGATCGACACCGCCTCCGACCTCTTTCGTTTTCCTCGTGACCCCCGCTGGCGTTTATTTCACGATGCAAGGTGCCAAGCGATTCGCCGTCGTTCCAACGCTTACTTCGCGTGTCCTCTGACCTTCGAAACGAGGCGTTCGGAACCAGTCCTGAATGGGGTGCCCGCTTCGTTCCTTCCCTCGACTTCTTCGTGCTGCCCAAGCTGTCGTAGCGCAGACAATGCACTGCAGTGCACCGTGATGACCCTCAGGTCTGCGGCATCTCCTGCGACAGCAGCGTTGATTGCGCATTGACTGGCGACCACGACGAGCGCTTCGGATGGCGTGAAGCGAGGGCTACGCGTTCACCACGCGTCAGCCGCTGTCTGCGTCTCAACCCGGTTGCCCACATGGAAACCGCTGTGCGCCCGCCTGCGTGGCAGCGACGAACAGAGCGTCGTTTCGTGACCGCTCCACGACCGCATCATGACCCGCTTGGTGGCCCTATTCCTGGATGAGACGTTGCAACGTGTCGACACAGCAACGTTCAAGGCCTTCCAGGGAAATCTGATACTGAGACAGGCGAAGAAAATTCAGAAGAAGCTCTTGTCAGTCGCGTCGAACATGCAGCCTCTCTGGCAGTACATGAACTGGAAGGACAAAGCGATGCATATGCAACGACTCTTCACTTTGTCTATTCTTCTGCGCCGGTATTTCCGGTCAGTCGCGTTGTTCATTTAGTCTTGTGCTACAATACCTTGCGCAACCATCTCGACATTGTCCGAAGAACCCCAATAGTTGCAGAATGTTCACTTACTCTCGAATGCGAGGCGAAGTTTTATGGCCTCACTGATTGTATCTTTGTCAAAAGTTATGCAACGTGCCGACTTGATGTAGCAACGTCATCGACGTATGCACGGTGATAGCCGGCTTAGATTTTCGCGAACTGCCAGCGGCTCTTTGCAATCAGCGAAATATTGCAACGGTAGCTGTTGTGAAGTCTCCTCGATTCGCAATTCCGGACTGTCCAGTGCTACCAGAGGCGTCGCTTTCAGTCAGTGAGCGCTGGCGCACGTGGCCTCTCGCTGTCTTGTCCTGTCGTCTTTCTTGTGTCTGTTGTTTTGCGCTAAACAAAGTATTCATGGATTCTCTCGCTCTAGTTTGACAAGTTCTGGGAAGGCAACTTGCCGGGTTCAACGTCATACGCCAAGAAATCCTGACGCCAATGTATCGTTCATGATATAAAACTGCGGGATTTAAGTCATTAGATTGAAGTTCTGGTTGCTTTTACAACAGTCTGTCTGTGGCAACAACGCTTAAGGTCCACCTAGATGCTCTTGTCATGCCACTTTCTTGCCATCGTTCCGAGATTGTTAGCGTCAGTATTGATCTGCATCGGGTCATCGAGCGGGAATCCTCAAGTGCGGCAGCTCTGCATTGCCTGAGGGAATCGGGCTCAGTGATTGCCCAAGCAGGCAAAGACTTCTTCATTTGTCCGCCCACGTACGGCTTGCCACAGGGACTGGTCGATGGAGCAAAACAGACACCGATCGATCATTGCGCCGAGGTGCAAGGCCAATGGATTTTCCACTGAGCTGTTTACCGCTCCGCGCGCAACTAGTGGTGAAATGGGAGCGGGAACGCTCCGAAGAAAAGAAAAGAAAAAAAAAGTCGCAGAGGCTAAGTGAGGCATATTTGTTGTGCCTGAAAAGTGGTGATGCCGAATTAGAATGCTTAGATGTTGGTGTCTGATAATTGCAGATTATACTGTCTCCAGCAGTGATTACGCTATGTTGACGAGTCTCGATCAAAAGGGGAAGGAAAGACAACAATGGAAGATAAAGAAGAACCAGATAAGTGGTGCGCGCGCAAACAATGGCGTGACGAAAGAATATGGAGAGTTGTATGAGTTGCGCAGAACTGGTAATGGTATTTTTAGGACAGAAAGTTTAGCTGATTGTAGAGATTCAGGTTAGAAAATTTAGGCTTGCAGACATGGGCGCAAGAAGAGGGAAATGGACAGTGGTTCTTGTCTTGCCTGTTTGTCTCTTTATGCGTCCGTGTCTGCACGCTTGACTTTTTTTCTAGCCTGAATCACTACTGTAGTGTCCACATGCTGTGCTACTCAGTTGACTGGAAGTGAAACCAGAACTCTGTATGCTGCAACCCCACTTACAGGGCTTTATGGCTACAGAGGTATATGGTCCTGTTCTGGACATGTGCTACGTGGATTTCAAGGCCATTCCTCGATCGCGCTTGAAAAGTTCAAGTATGTCGTCCCTATGATGATGGGACTGAGCACTGGACAGGTGGTTTAGAGACCGAGTCACTTTTGCACAGAGAATAAAGGAGCCAAAAATGAGCAAGAGAGGACTCCTGTGGTTTTTTCCATGCTCAAGGTGTTTTTTTTTTTCGGAATATACCAGGCGGGCGAGATCAATGAACGGAGTTTTTTTCATGGGGCTCATCTGAAGCAAATTGCCATTTCGGAATGGTGACACGCGCACTTGTTTTTATCTTTTTGCCGTGACACTTCTCACCGGCTAACAAATGTTAAACATTTTCGCTCGGCTTAGGGCGTGCCTGCATGTATCAGAACATTCTCCATTCTTGTAGCCGATTCTGTAAGTTGTATCCGTTGTCGCCCAACCTTTCTAAATGATATGGCATGCATGACGCGAATAGGGTTGTATTTTCTAGAAGTTGTGCGTGCACCAGTGATTACGCTGGAACCTTCGATGAGTTGAATATAAAACAAGGTCGATGCAAATAGGTCGTGAAGCTTCGGCCAAAATGAGGTTGAAAACAAATTGTCGCCGAGATCAGCAAGGGTGGTTATGTAAGCAACGATTGAGGCGCAACTATGTGAGGAGGCAACAAACATTGCAAAAGAAAGAAATCTTGTTAATTAAAACGAGACAGCTTAATTCATTCAGTGAAAATAAAGTGCCTAATAAGTTTTGTATACGTGTGGCAAGAAAAGACAACTCTATTTTATTTTATCATTATCAATAAATACATTTTTTTTTTCCAACCATAAGAGGGGGCCCCTGCCCGATAACGCCGCTGTCACTTGCAATGCAATGCAGCCATCGAATTGTACCGAAAGGCGCGCTCGTAAAGTTCACCTGTTACAATACGACCACCCCTTCCCCCCACCCCTACATTACACGTTGTGTTGTTCTGCTTATCGACGCTCGACTGTCTTTGGATGCGTGGGTAGTTTGGTCGTTTCTAAACCTGTTAAGCCAAACGTAGTGAGTTATGGCTGGCACATAATTGTTTGCATTAGCTGTTTCCATGCGGCCGCGTTGGCCAATGGGCTCGGCGTGTGACGATGGGAGCACCACTCCCGAACGACCACCCGAACCTTTCGTCAGCCTCAAAAAAAAAAAAAGCATGTTCTCTGCAGGGGTGAGATTTCGACACCCCTGCGGCTGACCTGATGCTGCATTGCTTTCTGCGCTGAAAGCACGAAACGCCCACCGAATCTAATAGCGGGGCATTTGAATATACCGCTGCATTGTCAGCTCACCAAAATTAGTTTCGTGCCTTTGAGAACAAAATGACGTCATTTTTTTTACGGATATGGCGTCACACTATTTCTTCTTCCGCCGAAAGTGTTCACTCGTCGCAAACGTGGCGGTAAGCCGCATGAACTACCAATGAACCACCATGGTTTAAACGTATACACTAATATGGGAGATTGCTAGCAAATATATTTACCTTTTATAAATAGTCGATGCATCTGACTTGCAGATGAGATTTCGACGACTCGCGAGTGTGCTCGTCGCTATTCCAGTGATAAGTGTTACTTGTTTCTGCTATGCACAGGTTCGCCCAATGAACACTTAGTTCCGTGACTTGCGCTGTGCTACTGTGGTTGTTTACCGTCACTACAACGTGACAATAAGAATCGCACCACTCCGTGCCATAACAGGTTTTATATTTGTGATCTGTGCATGTTTCATGACATAATTTTCTTCATGTGTCTCGAAGTACATCTGCGATGTTTTATTTTCTTCCACTTGCTTGGATATATTTTTTTATCTTTGTGTTATGCTATGTTCACACTACGGTCGTAACGCGCGTAACAGCTCTTTTGGCGTATCGAACGTAACGGCTGTAAGAAACGTTACGGCAGTTAAGCCGGCACCTTTGTTCACATTTACTGCTGCTTAAATTACGGCTTTTACAACAGGCCAATCAAATTTGGAGATGCAGAATCGACGTCACCAGCGGTCCAATATGGCTCCTGCCAACATACGAGCGCTGGCCGAGATCGAAGAAATTCACGCTCAAAACAAACTTATAGTCATGTATTCAATCGCCCAAAGCCGACGAAGGCGACGCAGAAGGGTTTGGGTGCGGCAAGTATTTCTCGACAGGGCCGCGGACGGCGATTTTCACAACCTTTTCGCCAAGCTCCGAGTTGGTGACGCTGCGATGTTTTATAACATCATGCGCATGTCGCCCCAGCAGTTCCGCTTCCTTGAAAACCTAATGAGACCACTCATCGAAGTTCGGAGCACGCATCTGCGGCCATCGATTTCATCGGCGGATAAACCAGATGAACAGAAAACAGCCTCGCAAAGCGCACTGCAAAAAATTTCACGAACACAGCCAATCGTGCGCACGGAATGGCGGAATGGCACTTCCCGCGCCCGGAGCTGTCTGCAGACGGGAGGACGGAAGTGTCGTCACCGGTTGTTGAAAGCCGAAAGCTTATCGGTCATTGGCTGTGTCGCAACGGTCGTAACATAACAGTCGTAAATGTTGCCGACCCTGTAACACTCTCACCCACGATTTTTGGGAGAATTGTGCACGTTGGTACCTTAACGTTCGCAGTCTGAACTAGACGCATACGCTTGTTGCGCTTCCGCTTACGTATGTTACGAAAAATCGGCGCCTTACGAACGTAGTCTGAACATAGCATTACGGTGATTCTGGAGCTCCGTGTGCTGTCACGAATTCAGTCAGCGTGATCAGGTGGTTTATTCGCACTTAGAATATTCATCAGCTCTTGTCTTCTCCGTGCTAAAATTTTCGTTCATTTCATTGCGTCAGACGTGATATATCTTTGTATCACAAGACAACATTTAAGCTGCAACCATGACAGTCGAGAAACTTTACTACGCATTGCACGCAAATTCCTGATGACATTATCATTCTACAGGCATTTTATAGACTTCATAAACAAGCTGAAAAATAAATCTTATCAGTGTGAATTTTCAAATTATATTTCTGTTCTGTTCGGTTATAAATTGAATGCTACGGAAAAACTGAGGTAGAAAGTACCACGGCTGATTGTTTTGTTGTTGCTGTTGCACAGCAAAACAGCGTATCTGCACACCAGCTTACACCACTGCCGGCTGAGACATCGTAGGATGAACACAGAACAATGCCATCCCCGTCAGGACAGAGAATGAAGACGCGAAAGCGGTGACAGACACGCACGGCGTTTCGCAAAACGCGCAAGTGGGCGTGGTAGCGCACCTTCCTGATTGACAGCAGCTGCCACCGTTGCCACTCAACGCGTTGCGCAGTGTCATCGGGACCTGATAGGGGAGCGAAGGTGCTGTTTTATTACGAGCTTCCTTTGCGAAGTTCTGTGCAGCACAGGCGATCAAGGGTACCGAGGCAGATTTACCCGGAGACGCTGTAGTAAATCTTGCGATGACTGAAAGTTGCTGAGCCTTGGCGAGCTGCGCCAGAAAAAAAAAAAAAAAATAAGGAGCCATACTTTTCATGCTGTCGCAGTCAATAAACAACACCAATCAAACTGAACCACAAGCATGATCTACTTCTGTGCGTCACACACACACATACACACACGCGCGCACACCCACACGCACAGTGAGCAAAAGAAAATCATGCTTTTTGTGAGCGTTCAAGAGCCGTTTATCTGAAAATCGTAGTTGAACAAGAATAATAAAGAGCGTTCAGTATGGCTTAGAGTGGAAAAAAACTCTCAATGTACACTCTACAAGCACACAAAGGCACCGTTACGGTTGGTTAGGTATCATAAACCATTAGATCGAACGTAGAAGCAAGAATACAGAAAAGTCACGAGCACGAGAAACTTCTCAGCGCGTGCATATCTTGTAGCGCTAGCTTACTGAGTGCGGTAATTTTAGTTGTTTTGTCTACTTTCTTGCTGCCGGTGAACGGCGACGTGGTAATCTCTTGGTAAAGTGGCTAGGTATCCGTGAACGCTCAGTGCACACCGGATAGACCAACATTGGAAGTTAGCGTCAGGCAGAACACAGGGAACACAGACTGCTCACATATGCAAGAGTCGAGTGCATACGGTAGTGAGGCGTTATGAGGGAAAATGAATGCGAGGATGTGAAAGCTATTCCCAGAGCCCACATAGCAATGTTGCATCGCATCTCCATGGAAACGCAGGGCGGTAAGTATGTATATAATAATGATTGAATAGGGCATACGCGACGATTATGGTTCTCCCACAGTGTGAGTGCGCTTCCATCTGTGTCCTCCTACGCCGGAAATAAAGGCTAGGCAGTGATACTACTGAGCCACATTCAAAAGTCTCACCTCTTTGAAGCGTTTACAATATTACAGGCGAGTATAAGCATTTAAAGCAAGCAAGAGCGTCGATAAACGGACTATGCTTGTGGAATGGCAACGAATTCTCACGAGATAAAGTTCAACTACATTTGTGCTAAAAATTGCTTTTGGGACGAATGAAAGCCTTGGTCCGGCTACTAGATCCTAATCTTAGCAAAGAGAAAATGAACTGGTACTATTGAACGAACTATTCGAGGTAGAGGACGCCATAAAATGTCCGTGCCTGTTGCCTGCAGTCGGCAAAGCCTGTAATTGATTTCCCATCGGGTTGTGGTTCGGCACGCGATGTCGTTTTACCCGACTGCGCTGTTTCGCTTGACTCGTGGTGAGACAAAGTGGATTAGACATGTCGCCGGAGGCGCGACATTACAGTCCAGTTTACGCGCCCAATTTGCAAACAGCCGCGCTGATAATGTTGACCAAGAACGCTTGAGTGACTGTTCGCGCGGCGCCATGTCATATGAGTGCGTATGCTTTCTTTGACTTCTGTTGTTTCGTATCTTCGGGCTAAAGCTACCAGTATGCTTTCTCCTTGAAGCACATCCCTGAGCAAGTAAGCGCTTAGAGACAAAAGGAGGTGTATAAGTGATCAAAGTTGTTGGCAAATATATCACTGGAAAGCTGCACAAAGGTTGACACGTTTCGTGCTAGTCCCAATTCGTAACATGAGTTCGATAAGCGCGCAAAAATGAAGTGCTGATAGTACAATTTCAGTTCACTACTCATTTTGCGCTCAAGTGATAGTGCAGGAAAGACGTGTTACGTCACGCTTCAGTGTGTATCTACGCCTTAATGTGCGAGCATGCTCAGCGTCTCATAATTAACGACTCACCCAGCTGTCCCTACGTTCATCACATAAGTATACCCTAAAAGGTTCCAGAATCCTTTTTTGAAATGTGTTCAAACAGTCCATAAATAGTCCATAGAAATCTTGTACACCACTCTCCTTTCTTAAGGACTTGTGCAACTGGCTTTGTAACACCTATAAAATGAGAACACAAAATATAATTAACAAGTATGTTTCTTGTTTCGTTTTCTCTACAGCGCTTGTAGGCTTCTGAGTAGTTTCCTACAAAAAGTCTTTATACTACTTACAAACGGACAACCTATGGGATTTAGAAACCAGCGAGTACCTTTTCTTTACCTTTCTTTTTGTGCCTTTTTCAAGGCCTGACGCAGCGCATCCGCCTTAACTTTGGATAGTATTTCGACGCAAAACAGTACAACAATGAAACATCAGAATTCAGTAGAATTATTTAAGTTTTGTCGCCACTACTTAGACCCGTCGATGTGCCATCGACGGGTCTAGACAATTCCCTTTATAGTAAATTGTGCTTGGCCGCCCGTTTAAGGACGCATACTGTTTTCGTAGGGAATGATGGATGGCGTTTCATTCAGCTAGTGTGGTTACAAGGAGATGCAGATAAATAATTTTTTACCGCTGGACACCCTAATTGCCGCGCTTGTACAACGTGAGACCGCTGCAAGAACAAAAGATATAGGGAAATCACTACGCAAGGTTTCAGTTTCATCATCCTTAAAGCCCTGCTGAATTTCCAAGCCAGACAACAAGGCTCTGAAACTATCTCTGAATGCGCACTCGCCACTCCGGTGTGTACGCAGGCATCAGCTCTTGAAACTTTCGGTTTTCTTTTCCATTCCCTTCGTTCTTTTTCTAGGGTAGAGCCAGTTGTATTGCGGTTGTTCTTCTTTTTCTATTTATCTTATTTTCGCACTCGTGTGTGTGTGCGCGCGTGTGTGTGTGTGTGTGTGTGTGTGTGTGTGTGTGTGTGTGTGTGTGTGTGTGTGTGTGCGTGCGTGTGCGTGTGTGTGTGTGTTCGTGTGTGCGATTTCCTTTAAACATAGTGAAATGGTTTTTCCTTGCTGGTGATTTCCTCTCTTAATATGAATGAACTAAAACCTGATTTTGCCATTCTTCTACAAACACAGCTTCTTTTTTTCAGTCGTTCTTTCTGCATCAAGAAACTTGTGTTGAGAAAGAACTGACATGAAGCTCTTGTCATTTCTGCAGGTTACAATTGAGGATCAGGTTTTGGAAGCGCAACTGGCTTTATAGACTGAGTTACACACACTGCAGCAGCCCAATGGCGATGGCGCTGCGCTGTTAGATTCGAGGGTGCAGGTTCGGTACCAGCTGCGTTGGTTGCATTTTTGATAGGGACGAAATACAAAACACGTGGCGTGCATAGATTTAGAGAGAGAGACGGAGAGAGAAATAAGGAATGCAGGAATGCTAACCAGTAAAAAGTCTAGTAGGCTACCCTACGCTGGGGGAAGGGAGAAGGGGAACAGAGAGAAGGAAGAGAGAATGGGTATAGAAACGTGCACTGACAGTACTTGAGTCACAGCCGCTCGTACAAACCAGACGTTCTCAGAAAGCACAAGAGTGCCTTCACTGCCTTCTGAGCCAATGATCAGTGGGGACGGTGCTCTAGCACTGTCTGTTCACTCAGAGGACGATCATCTAGTTTCCTCAATGTGGACGTTATCAAGTATAGGGGGTCTCTTGGAGAAATAAATGAATCTTTAATCTTTACTCTTTAATTTTGAAATTTATCCGCAGTTCTCAACTATAGGGCGTGTGTTATTATGATATGATAGTTTTGACACGTAAATTCTCAGAATTATTTTTATTGTATATTTTTTTTTGCTTGGACTGAATTGGTTATGTCTACGTGCCGCGTTTTGAGCTCTCTTTAGCGGACGCGACTGCAAGATATCAATGCCAGTGTCCACTTTTACAATGAGTCTGAAAATTTTTCGAATTTTTTTTCTGGATTTTTGTTTTGATCACGCTGTAGTCTTCGAAGGGAGTCTTTATTTATAGGTTTGCTCAGAAGCTTCACTATTTGCTTCGATATGTAAGATACTTGAGCAGCTAGTTCCATGATGGGAACTTGACCTCTTCGTACTTTTAATGAATTTTTCTTATTGACCTCTTGAACGCATTTAAGACACAGTTCCTCAAGTCAGCGTTCAAATTACTTCAGGCTCGCCCTTGCTACAACGTATGACACCGAAGAACTCCTAAATCGAAGCTAAAAACGTTAATGGCCGAATAAGAGTAATTTAGCGCTGGTTCATCGTGTTTTCTTTATCCAGTGGGAGTCACTGAATACTATCAGGTATATGTATATCCACGTGAGCAATAACTGACAAACTTCTCCTGCATTATTTTTTTAATCTTCTTTAATATTTGCTCTTTTCTGTCAGTGAGCGGCGCTGAGCGTCCCCGCGGACATATCAACGCGATTGACGATACAAATTTCGTTTCGTGCTGTAAGACAGGAACTATTTCTGCCCAGCAAAGCGGGCACGCGCAGAAGCCAGCGTGCCTGAGAAATACCGATCGCAAATCGAAGGCCCTCGGTCGCCCCACCCGTACAACCGTGCTGCGATTATAGGAAAGGCGTAACATACCTACCGGACAATAGTAACAGCGACAAATGGAAGTGCAAATGGAAGTGCGTTTCACTGGGCATTATCGACGTCTACGCATACGTAGCGCTTGCGCACTTGTTGAATATACAGAAACGAATGGCATGCAAACGACGTGTAAATTGGCGCAAATGAGTTCTGCCGCTCTTAATTGCCGCACCAATGTCGCCTGTTTCACTTCCCGCGGCCTTTCTTACGGCCACTCTCCGGAAATCGCTGGCACGCCAGGTGACTCGCGAAGGTCCGCCAAAGAACGATCGTAATACGAGTTGTCGTTAAGTGGACGATCGCGGTGACATGTGTGGGCTGTGTAGCGGAGAAGGCTATACCCTCAGGGGCATCCGGTTCTGGAAACGTGGCTCGCCGAGCATTCTTCCGAACATATAAACATTATAAAGAAACCGTAGATTACGCAAAAGCCATGTTTTAGCTCGTTTGCTGGCGTCAAGCGCCTCCACAAAAGTCCTGCGTCGTCAAAGGGCTTATTGGCGTATCAGTACGCGCGTGCACAGGAGTGCTACTGGTGGTGCATAACTCGTCACCTGCTGAAAGCTGACCTTGCGAGTTACTGCAGCAAAGTTTGATGCTTTTGCACTTCTCAGCGAGGGCAGCACACTTGTACAAACTGTTTCAGCAATCATTAACTTCAGGATGTGTCGTTTGTGCATGAGTATGTACGAGGTTTCTCTTAGCCGCTCTTTTCTTATGCTCCTACTTTCCCTTCTTTATTGTTTTGGATAAACGCGTTGTTTTGCAGAACGTCTCTTGCTGACCTACATCCTTTCTACTATCGCAACTCCAGGATAGCAGACTGAATTTTTATGCTATGGTTGACTTCTTTGCCTTTGTCATTTCTATGGTACACTTTTCGATGAATAAAAGCTACAATAAAGTTTCAAGAGTTGCGAACGGATACAGTTGCGTTAACGATGGCAGGATTTGCCCGGAGGTTTGGTGACTGCATTATGCAACATTAGTTTGCTGCTGGCAATTTGCTATTACTCTAGAACGCTCTTGTGCTACTCAACTCAACATTATTTGCCTGTGCGCCTCAGCATCGCCACATTCTAGTGAACGTTCCACGCTCCATAAATTGCCGGTCGTTCCTCCGTCTCTTAGAAGTTGCCACCAATTCTTTCTTCTTTTTTCGAAACATCTCTTACACTTCCCCTTGGTTTGTATTTCAATAGCCCCCACGAAATGAAGCAAACGGCAAACAAGTAGCAAAAGCTGTTCGGCGATGAAGTGCGTTTGCGTGTAAAATCCCGTTGTCGAACCTCAAATTTTCCGAAGTGCACCAGCCGGAAGATAGATGGATTCTATGCTCCTCTGAGAAGTTTTATGCTGTGCCACCTTTCTTTTTTTTTTTAATCTGATCTACATGCTCGATAAACGTTTTCCTTTTATTCTGCGTATGCAAAAGGCTGCCAATGCCTATGTCGAAATTCGTTCAGTTTGGGAATTTCCTTTTTGTTTTCTTTTCCAACATCTTTAATGGTCTCTGCCGGAGAAACGCCAAGTCCCCGGCTTGCGCCATGGCGTTAACCCCGAGTTTTTACAGACGCCCACAAGTCTTGGCTGTAAAGTGCATAGCGCTGTCGGTACTCGGGATGTAAAAGCAATTCGAAAGTGCGCACAGCTGAGTATCTTGTGGAAACAGCATCTCGGAGGTGGCGTGATGGCTATGTGTCGACACGATTTGCAACTAGCGTGCCAAAGATAGCTCCGCAGTTCGTCGGCCTGCAGATAGCGCTTGTTTAAGCCGCTTAAGACATGCTCAGCATTAAATAGATAGTAAAGAGCGTAGATCCGTTAACTTATGTCACTAGCGCTGACGATATTTGCATCTGCTATGTGCAAGACGTGAAGACCTTTAATTATATTCTAATCCATTTCGTGAATACACAGTCCTTCACTAATTAATGCGTTTGGTGATTGGTTCTCAAAAGCACTGAATAAAAAATTGGCCCCCGGATAAATAATACACAACCAAAGTACCGATCATATTTGGAGAATACGATAGCTTAGAGCTGAGAATTCTGGCAAAAACGGCAATGCTAGCTCGCAAGGGTGGTTTGAGTGGGTCGGTATTTTATTACTTTTGGTAACATTAGTGCCACTCAACATGAGTGGAGGAATAGTTGAAAAAAAGACAAAATGAAGGAGCCCTCCTTCTCCCCTTCCTTGATTCGTTTTTGCTTCTACTTTTCGTTTACACATGCTGAGTAGCGGTAAACAGAACGTCAGGCAATAGGAAGGTTTAGCGTAGAGGTCTAGTGATTAGGGTTCCCAAGCAAGCTACTGCTTTGCGTTCGCAGACTGCCCCGACGGGAAGGTGCTTTAGTATAGCGTTCCTGGTTGCGTTAACGTCATTCGATTGCAGAGCCCTTCCCACACGAGCAAGAAAAATTAAAACATGATGCCAGAAAAAGAAAATACATGAAATAAGGCAGTTCGTAATATTTTACAGTATGAAAACTATAACTGAGAGCTTATTATTTTCAATGAGGAGGCGTTGACGCGTTTTTTATATGTTAGCCGTAACGTTGAGACGACGCAAAGTAGTTTTGGGGAGTTGGGCCACCCACACTTCCTGAAATTTAGCGTTAGAGGCATGCGAAAACCCAACCCAAAGATACCGTTTGGGTTCCGTATCTTTGCGCTAGGCTGTGGCTCTGTGCTGTGGCGAGACGCTAATTGTTAAGGCCCCCGTATCTTTAGCGGTCCTTGTTCTAATATTGGAATCTTTCTTTCTTTTCTTCTTTTTTGCAGTGTGACCTCACTGCTCTGTATAAGGCAGACACAAAGATGATGGAGACCATTGATATTCCTTTGTGATTTCGTTATAGATGACAAAGTGCATGCTACAAAGATTATTTTTTGACGACTGGGAAGGAGGCTGCGTGAACACAGCGTCCTCGTGCGGGTCGTTCTTCTGGAACTGATTTTTTATTTATGCGGAAGCCTGCCTTTGGCCATTACTTACTGGAAACGGTCGCAATAAATGACACGGAAAGCAATAGCTGCGGGATCCTTGGGACACACTGGCTCGTTCATTATGTGCCCGTATGAACAGTGGGCGTCAACAGGTGACTTGCGGATACCGAATTGAAGGTCGGAAGAAAGAAAGAAAGGATAGCGAAATATTCCGACGCCAAGCGAGGTCGCGCATTCTGTCGCTGAGGCCTGAGGCTTCATAGATAGGAGCGACGATCGGAAAGTTGTTTCATGCAAAGCCGTCGTATAAACAGTGCCGAGGCTTTTGTGCTCAATCATGCTCTTGGCGCATGTTCAGAGCGAGGTGATGGCTTGAGCACGCAATCTTACAAGAGTTCTGTAATCAACACCGTGATCTTATGAGCCTAACTCAATGTATATTTTTTTTATACAAGCTTCTCAAACTATAGCAAAGATGCTGCTTTTTTTATCTGTGCCGAAATAATGCTTGCTTTTATTTTACACTGTCCACATATTTTATTGCACGTGTTGGAGACTGTCGATACTAAAAAACTATAACCGTTCACGCACATGACATTTTCTTTTCGAGCTTCTTGCGTGTAGTTGCAATGAAAATAACTACAAATCTGGAACAAACAAGGACATGTTTCTAGGCACCTTGTGCAATTCTGCCCGCGTTATGGGAAATCATAGTGACTTTTGTGTTTCTTACAATTAATATTGTTATTATTTCGTTCATTTCTACAAGACAACCTCTCGGTAGATTCAGCATGCCGGAGAAAGAAGACGGGGCACATACTAAACTGTTACTCGTTTTATATACGGCTATACCGAATATGCATAGTATTTCGCGAATGTTTCTGAAAGGAATATGGTCCTGTGACTTGGCTCCATGTATCACTGGTGCATTACTTTCTAGGTATCACGAGAAGCATTCCCCTTATGCATATCCATCGTTTCTATTAGCCCC
Source organism: Dermacentor albipictus (assembly GCF_038994185.2). NCBI lineage: Eukaryota > Metazoa > Arthropoda > Arachnida > Ixodida > Ixodidae > Dermacentor > Dermacentor albipictus. The sequence continues at coordinate 161,392,395 of NC_091824.1, read as the reverse complement.
GAGAAAGAGGAATGGCGCCCTCTCGCGAGTGACGTCACGGCCAGGACGCCGCTCGCTCCGGCTCGCTCGGCTGCCGCGCGCGCTCGTTCCCTTCGTGTATGCTTGGGGTATAGGTGGCTCGAGCCGTACGTATTGAAGAATACGTCGGATTCTTTCAGCTGCAATACCTTAACCACAGTTTCTTCTTCAAAAGCGTGTGAGTCGAGAAACTTTGCGACTTGGATATCGCAAGCTAAGTAGCGTTAAAGGGGTCTACAAGTTTTTGCAATGCATATATGCGCCGTGTCTATCGGTAAATTTTGACTAAAAAAAGAATATCTGCAAATTCAACGCGCGAAGTTGTGTATGATGCTTCGCTAAACACTTAACATTCCTTTAGTATTTAGCTATGAGAGGTATTGCATTTTACGTGGAAGAAAAATTTGGTAATTGGCGTCAACATGTTATCCGATGTTAGAAAGACACTGCCCAGCGAAGCTGTCATCATGATTCCTATTACTCTGGTGTGTTGTTCTATTCAAATATGGCCATTCATTAATGCGTAAAAAAATAGTTAGGCGCGCATTTCTTATGAAAATGTTTGCTGCTACTTTCATCCCCCTCTGAAACAGGCCTCCAAAAAATGAATTGCTCATGGCTGCTAACACGACGGCGTGTCATGTAGAGTATTTACATAGTTAATTCACAAACACCATAGTAGCAATCACCTGAGAGAAAAGTTTCGTTGTTTAGATCGACAGCCACTCAATTGAAAGTGATGAAATGTATCATAGTGGCCCTCAGTAGCCTTTATCGACAATATGGCACACCCCTGATCACGTAACGGTAGCAATCGACTGTCCGTATGGCGAGGCACGCTATGTTCGCGAAACCCATCAGTTCACTTCAACTTCGAATTAAAACGATAAAGCATTTTTTTACAGCGCCAACTGGAATGGCTAAAGTATTCTCGAGCTACTACTACGCAGCTTAGATTGCCTACAAAAGGAAAATTCAAGCACCTTTTGTCTCACCATGTCTCGATCCAGCGTTATTTAATTATACAAACGGATAACTATTCGCTTCGTCGGTACATAAAAGATAACCTTGCAGGCTAATTTAAGTTTGCTCCAATACAATCGCAAACATTCATAAAGAAAGCACCACAAGCCTTGCATATACTTTCACTTGATTTCTGACCCTCCACCGGGGGAATTTCGATATCTTCAATATGTCCCATAGTACTAGTCATTGACGCTTCGACTGCTTTCTGGCTGCAGCTATGCGGTCCAGCAGGCATACTTCACTAAAAAAATTGGGCCGAGCAGCCTGTGTCTGTTTGCCAAACAGATTCGTCATGTATATTCCTCAAGCAACAAGCACCAGTAAATTTCTCAAGTGAGTTTGATTTGATTTGATTTATTAATTTCCATTTACACACACACATGTACAGAGGAGTGGTAAATGGAGGTGGATGAGGGAAAAAAGCCGCACAGACGCGGCTTGAGGTAATCTCACCCTCTTAGGTACAATATGGCTGCATGGGGTAACACATCAAGCGCCATATAAATTACATTTATATAGTGGCCATAAGACATTGCAGTTATACAATATATGAAAGCACAGTGAAATATTTCCACGATAACAATGCAAAGCACACTGCGGCATTGAAATAAATAAATGATACACACTTGGTAACATAGACAAAAAAAGAGGAACATAACATGCATTATTAATAATTAACAAACGCGCTCTAAAGAGGTGAGTTGAACGTGTAGCACGGCAAAGGGAATATATATTGGTACATTCCTATTTGTACTCTGTAAATAGCTGTAAGCCTTCATTAACTTTACTTCAAATTTCCGCCGCTTAAAAAAAATAAACACGTGAAGAACCGCCTAATGTTGACAAGCAGTTAAAGAAGCAAGTGAGGCGTGTAGAATCTAAGCTCTAGTATTAGTTAAGTCACCGTGCTACTGCCTAGCGTTTCTGTGAGGAAATGCAAAAATTCGATATTATACCATGAACTACTCGTCGTGAGCAAACCTGTTTTAGCGGAATAAAATCAACGTAACTGCTGTAGAAGTCATATATAGCCAGCTTTGTGACATACTTGTTGCACAGCGGCAGGTATGGTATCATAACTGGATTCCTATAGGCTATGCTTTTGCTATTGTCTATCCGCGTATGAAAAACCCGCAATGGGCTGGTCTGCGTCGCTTCGGCTGGCACTGTAGCGTTGCCTTCGAGAGCTGCATTGTTGTCTAAGAAATTAGCTCTTTGAATAAATGTTCGCAAAGGAAGACGTCATAAAAATATATTTGAGACGACCACCCGGACCTCAAACTACAACTCAAGGCCGTCCAGAGGGCCCAAGAACTGGCGGAGCGTCACCACGTTCCCGTCCCGACTTGGGTGTCGCCTACGGTTTCTGCCGGAGGAGTTCCCCGCATGGGATCTCCAACGGATTGAAACTCCTCAGGACTTCAATAAAGTTCTTGACTGACTGAGACGACCACCATAAGTATACAAGGAGAGAGAACGAGGGCGAACAAACGAAAACACCGCAGAAAGCGCCCGCACAACGCCCGAACTGTAGCAGACGACAGGCGCGAGTCCGTGCCCTGACGTCACGCGAGCGGCGCTCGCAGCGCCGCTCGCGTTCGTTCTCGGGGCTAATAGTCCTACGTACGTGGCGTAATATTAAAATGGTCTCCGCCGCGCCAAACTTACGTGAATAAACTGCTGTAGTGATTTAAGTACTGCACAGAACCAAATCCGCCCTCCTCTGTCGCATCCGCACATGCTCAGCGCCAACTTCAGCGTGGCGATGCAAGAGCAGGCTTAGTGGCACCGTCGCGCGTGCGATGTCAAGCTCTCGGTGACGTCGATGATTATTTGTTAGTGTCCCGAGCCTGAAAGTGGACACAAACTGGGAATAGATCGTCTGACGCACAGGATGGTCTCACATGCAAACGCCAGTGGTGTTTGGTTCCCGCTAGAATATTGAATATCTAGGAGGAAGGTGTTGAACAATGTAGGCGGGCTAGGCGCTCTGCCTATGGCGCCGAGAGAAGCCCTCCACGGAAGCACACCGTAAGCACTCGGTGAGTAAATTCGTACGACGTTGCGGGCTTCTCTATCACTTGTGAATTCGTCGTCCACCGCCTTGAAAATCATGTCGCTACCGGCCACCCGCCGCAGCAGCTGTCAAAGCGCGGTTTCGACCGCAAGGAATCGTCGCTTTGTCTGCGAATCGGGTGCATCTGGACTGCCGAGTGCAGACTCCATGGCCTTGTAGACCCAAAGTGCAGCGATTGTGCTCTTCCGAAGTCCCTTACTCATCTACTGTGTAAGTGCCCAGTGCGCGAGGATGCACGAAAGTCTCTTCAGAATGTATACGATCGATTAGATTTATCCGGCTTCTCTAAAAAAATATTTTTCCAAAGGGCCTTTGAAGCAATCGTAAGGACGCCCTTCGGCGCCTTTTCCAATTAAACTTTGCCCGCAGCTCCGACCGTCTTTAAACGCTCCTAATGCGTCAAAACTGCATAACTTCGCTGCCATTCGCTCACCCCTCGCACTCTCTTCATTATTCCCTTCTCTCATAGTGCGGTGCTGTTGAGATGTCCTCCTAGCGGTAAGACAGGTACAAGCGTCGTACAATACCATCATGCTTTACCCAAGACAATATCGTAAGAAGCAAACAACCAAAGACACCAAGGACAACGTAGCGAAAATTACGTGTATACTTACTAATGAACTTAAAGAAACGATCAATTAATGGAAATGAAATTTGATGAAAAAACAACAGGCCGGAGGCAGGATACGAACCCGCATCTTCGCGTTACGCGTGCGTTGCTCTTATCAGTTGAGCTACCGCGTCGCCGTTTTCTCATCCACTTTCTGGACTATGTATGTTGGTTCGTAACTCACCTGCGGTCAATTGGTTTTCATTCTCTTTCATATCCATTAATTTATCGTTGATTTAACTCTACTAGTAAGTACATGTAATTTCCCCTATGTTGTCCTTGGTGTCTTTCTTTATTGGCTTCCTATGATATGATTAATAAAGATCGAGCCCCTCGGTTCCCTTTCTTCTCGTTCTTTACCAAACACAAAAATCATAAATCTGTTGAAACCCGTCCTCGCCGTTAGCCTTCCCTGTACGTGTCGTGGCGGGCTTCAGACTCTACTACAGTTGATAAGCGGTGCTTGTGCGGATCAAACTTTCCGGCAGCTTTTCCAAGTCAAGTTTCGCGTCCAGCTAGCAATACTTCTCTTCCTCCTAAAACGGCCGACATTGAACGTAGCCGAATGCGGTGAAAAGCACCAGGGGCCGAATTCACAAAACTCTGCGTTCGTAAGTGGTCTTTGTCATTGGCTGGCAACCTTCGGTATTATTATGTCCAGCATCAAGATTGGCTGGAATATTTTCTGGCGAAGAAATTTTAACGCAACAGCTTTTTCCGTATACTGAGCCAGATGCATGCCGCGTGCTTGTGGCCCCTCTACTGTCGATACAGTAGACCGCGCCACACGTTCGATTGATCCCCGCAGGTGCGATCAATCGTCGTTCGGTGTCTGGCAACCGGATTCCCACAGGAGCTGCCGCTGGCCGCAGACGTGACCGGCGAATCGACGAGAATGCGGCGCGTCTATGACCCACCGCTTGCCTTGGACTTGGCCTTCTCTCGCTAGGCGTGTCCGGTTGTGCGCGTGCTATGTGCAGAGCTCGAGGGCACGGCTTTGGCGTACGCGTTAACTAGGAGAGCGGTTTTATGCAGGCCAGTAGAGAGGGACAGAAACAGAGAGAGAAACTGCTGTTCGCCATTCCAGCACGTATAAGCACGTCGATAGAAAGTCTGAAAGTTCGTTGTTTAAAAGCTTAGGATAGACAAACAATCCACAGTGACAAAAACAAGAAAGAGAGAAGAAAAATGAAACCGATAACAAGGCAAATCTGGAACAGGAGTAGCAGGGAGAATATTATAAGAATAAGTTTCTGCGTAGCTGAGAATCTAATTGAAGAAGAAATGATCGTTGATCTAGTATTGCTGATTCTGACCTCAATGTAAACTGTGTGCCTCAGCGTATTCTGGGCAGAGGTTGTTCGTTGGGTATTAGGTGCTTATACGTACGGCTCGAAATTTAGGCGTGAGCTTCTACGCTGTTATCTAGGTGGGATATTAAGTCGGGCGCGCTGGGGTTAGGAGTGACATGTGAATTTCGTTATCCCGTATGGTACTTAAGTACGGGAAAGCCTATTTGCAAGATTTCGCGTACCCTTCTTGGGATTTCATTGACGGGCCACTGGAATTACACGGACCTATGTCGGTTACGAGGAGTCTATATTTCGAAGCGCACGTCCTTGTTGGCCTCTACGGGCCGTGCCGTGCCTGCCTCGCACGACCTCTGTCCCGCCCTCGATTCTCACACAGATGAGCGGCTGTGCGCCCACCGCTCGTCGGCCAAGGCCACGCACAACGCTTTGCATTTGGGGGCGCCTCGCGAACGCAGCAGGCCTGCTCCGAGACAAATAGCAGCTCCCGCCATGTGCTAGATGGGCTTTTGCGATGAGGCTGGCGCCGGGCATTGCCTGGCGCAGTGTTCTTCTCCTACTTGCCACTCACCCTTGCCTTTAGAGTAGTGCACGATCTCGGTCACACTGATCGGGAACGCACGCTGGTGGTTTTACGGGCCAGTTATTCTTGTGGGAAAGCGGTAACCGACAAAACCGAAGCTTATCCGTAGAAAAACCAACTGCTCACGGGTGGTAATATTCTTTTCGTATGAAGCTTAGCCCTTTCTGTATTTATCTGTCTATATTTCTACATTTGTGTCTGTAACCTTGTTCGCTGCACGCGCAAGTGGCCTCGAACTCTACTTGGGTTAGTTCTGCTAATGTAGCCAAGTATGTGGTGTTGACTTGTGATTAGGACGTTTTGAAGCAACGAAGTTCTTATACCAACGGAGCTCCTTCTTTAATGTTCTGTCCTCTTTGTCCCCGTGTCTCTCTCTCTCTCTCTTCTTTACTATTATTTTTTTTTGACGCGCCATAACGAAAAATTGTTCTCGCGTAATTGAGAATCTGTATTTCTTTGGTGTGAGCATATATAGGGTATCCTCACCCATGGTTGTATCGAGTGAAAACAGCTACTAAGAAGGAATTTATTAATATACTTGTCGATGTAAGAACATCAGGTCTTGCGTGGCACTGTTAGGTCTGTTTAAAGTGTGTAAATAATCTATGTCTAAACCGGTAGCGACCTGGAATATGCAGGTTTTAATTTGCGATGACGTGCATGAAATCTATGAGGATGATCATTTGCCCATTGTTTTTTTCAAAATGTTACAATTCTCTTAGCTCTGAGCTCACTTATTCAGGAACACACTATATTTACGACGGCGAAACGCCCACGGCCGAAGAAGAGGAATAAAATAAAGGTTTCCGATACATGTAGTAACACAATTTTTCTTCATATATTGCAGGTGTAGATGAAAGAACGAGACTAACAACATACGCTGTTATACATACCAAGTAGTCGAACGCTGAAATATTTAAGAGTATCTTGTTCTTATTGCACTCAAGCATGAAGATTACAATGAGACAAATGACTTAGATTGAAAAAGGAGACCGAATTACTGATCAGAACTAACTCGGTCTTTAAGACCAAGGCTTACTCCTTTGCATGTTCTTGCAGAATAAAAGATGTCGACGATGAAGTAGGACGTGAAGCCTTTTTTTTCTCTTAGGTTTTCGTGCCGAGGCTAGTGTCACGTAACCTTGGCTTTTCATATGCGTTATTATATCACGCTTTAAAAAAGTGACCGTGGAAACAAAGGCAGTCAGCGAGTCATCTCGCTTCCCCTTCCCTGCTTCTTATGTGAAAAGTGGAGCACATACTTACCAGAAGTAGACACGACTTGCACAAGTTTTAAATGGTAGTGGAGGCATACAGTGAACCACAAATGTCGTTGTGTGGCCTAATGCATTGCATTTTTATAGAAGCTCACTTAAAATATAGTTTGACTTAAAGAAAGGAAAAAGAAAAACAAGCGCTGGCTTTCGCTTTGCGAATCGAAACAAGTACATAAGGGAACAAGAACGAGAGCACAGCAAGGAAGGAAGTAAGGAAAAAGTGGAGAAGGAAAGGCAGGGAGGTTAACCAATTTAGCTTAACCGGTTTGCTACCCTACACATGGGAGAGGGATGGGGGAGATGAAAGATGGGGAAGGGGGAGAGGGAGAGAGAGCACATAGCCCAGCACACACACATCGTCCGTCGGAGTCCATCAATCTGGCATGGTACGTGATATCACTGTCACAGCCGCTTGTCCAATCCCGTCTCTTTCAAAAAACAAGGCGTGCACACGGACCTGGCTTTGAAACTTGATTTCCAAGATAAACGAAAGCGTGCCTAAACAGGGTTAGTGTTAGGTGTGTCGTTCGTTATAGTGGTTATGCATTGAAGTCATCGAGGCCACCATATTGTTATACAGCCAACAGGGTGGAAAGCTCCGCTTCAGCTGCACAGTGGATTCTGTGAATTTGACAACGGAATGGCAACCCTGATGTTACGTGAATACTTTCTATACGGGCTTGTTGATTGCGCGCGACACTGGGCTTTAATAAAAGATAGAGACGTCAAATTACGATGACTTTGGTGACGGCTTCGTGGCCTTGCATGACCACCCATTCAGCGGACGTTGCGAGCTCATGAACTGATGCGTTGCGCTTCGAAGAGCTGCGCGGTGTTTTTCACCCCTCATAGCTAAGTCCCACTAGCACTTCTTCCTCTATTTGAGACATTTGCTGCTCTCTTTCGCGACGCAGCGCTAGGAGTCTGTAGTGTGTTTCGGCTGCACCGAGTGTTATGGCACGCGCGAGAGCTCCTAATTGCTCACCAGGGGCCATTTGCCGAACGCGATAACGGGAGATGGAAGGAATAGGGAGAGAAGAGAATGGACAGATCACGAAGTAGACAGCGATCAGTGAATGGAGGGAAAAGGCGTAAGGGACTACTGATGGGCTAAGGAAGAGAGAGGTGAGCTCAAAAACGGACTCAGCCGAAGAAGCTGGATGGCGGGAGAGTGTTAGAGCAAATAGCCATACAAAACGGCCTTGATGAACACTGGAAGTAAAAAATGCAACAGCCAGGGCTTAGCAAATAATTGCTCCATGGATGATTTATGGCAGGTGTTACATTTAAGCTAGGGAAATAACTTGGGAAATAATAATATTTGGGGTTTTACGTGCCAAAACCACTTTCTGATTATGAGGCACGCCGTAGTGGAGGACTCCGGAAATTTTGACCACCTGGGGTTCTTTAACGTGCGCCTAAATCTAAGCACACGGGTGTTTTCGCATTTCGCCCCCATCGAAATGCGGCAGCCGTGGCCGGGATTCGATCCCGCGACCTCGTGCTCAGCAGCCCAACACCATAGCCACTGAGCAACCACGGCGGGTTAACTTGGGAAAGTAGTAACGCCAAGTACAGGGCTTATACAGCACAAACGAAAGCCTGATGTTCTGGCATACATACATACATACATACATACATACATACATACATACATACATACATACATACATACATACATACATACATACATACATACATACATACATACATACATACATACATACATACATACATACATACATACATACATACATACATACATACATGCATACATGCATGCATACATACATACATACATACATACATACATACATACATACATACATACATACATACATACATGATTTGTGCGTTTATTTGCATTACGCCTGATTGGGAAATAACATCCAACTCTAGATATGCACGGGTGCACGGACGCATGACAGAACTGGCAAGTAAGATGCAGCTCCCGCGTTTGGCGAGTTTCGATCCTACATCGTGGAAAGTCCTCCTCGCCAAGGCGCGCAAATGGCCTTTGTCTCCGCACAATGGCAGCAAAGAGTTGGGCGGGGCGTGGCGCGGCGACGCTTCGCGCTCAAATGTTTACGGCTTTCATCGTCGCGAGACAGGGCGCCCACCATGCGCGCACTTTCCGATCCTCCAGCGGCAGCTCGGAAGCCAGCGCGCTCCTCGGCATCTCAGCGCAAAGGGGGCAATTTGTATCCGCCGACGCCGGCGCGCCCCACGGAGCGCCGCTGCATTATAAGGAGTGGCGGTCGGGCCAGTCCGAGGCCGTCGCGCTTGGTTTGGCGATGCTCTCGGGAGTATACCGCGCGTAATGACGTTTGTATCAGATGCAAACTTTAAAAAACAAAACTAAAAAAAGAGAAGTGGCGTTGAGTTGAAGTATGCATGGCGGTGAGGAAGCGGAGGCTGTTTAGATGTGTGTGTGAGAGAGAGAAAGAGAGAAGAGACGTTGTATGATTTTTTTTTATTCGCTTCCAATAGCAACATGCAAGAGACAAGGAGATTGATACTAGCTTCAAGTGCTCTACGAAGCGTTCTGATCGTGGTATAATTAGGTCATGCGAAATTTCTTTCTCTGCACTGATAGCGAGGTTCTCTTTACACGCAGCAGCATTCAAATACAGATATGCTTGGAGGACAGATGCGTACTCGGCAAAGACGACTGCTCCGTTTGGTATCATCTAAAAAGAATTAACCGGCTTGGACTGATTTATGATCTGGAGGTTTCCTCTACTAAATCGTTGTGATTTCTGTAACTGTAATTACGTCCTACAGTCCAAGTTTACGTGCGTAAAAACTAAGACTGTGTTTTTGACTTTCCAGCCACTTTAAGTTTCGGGTACTTTTTGCTATAGTCTATAAAGTTTGAATAACAGCGCAATGACACTGGAGTGCACACAAGAAAGAACTAGAGCTCTATGGCCCTTGCACCGTTAATCAAACTTGAAGCATGGTTCACCAGCAAGCCCAATCCTACACCCTTCTGTTATGGAATGTGCAATTCTTACATAGGCGGAGTGAAGATAACTTCGTGTCTCTTTATTTATATGTTAATTTTCTTTTGCCTGCAAAGCATAACTTTTGAGGAATCACCGTATTGTGCGTTGGTGAAGGCGCACTTATATATGTAGTACTAATCTTTAAATGTGCAAATGGCTTAAGTACATTGTTGCATTGCATTCTATTAAAATTAAATTATGCATTTTCACGTGCCAAAACCACGATCTGATTATGAGGCTGGCCGTAGAGGGGCTCTCCGGGAATTTGCAGCACCTGGGGTCCTTTAGCGTGCACGTAAGTATAAGTACACGGGTATTACGCCCCCATCGAAATGCGGCAACCGTAGCCGGGATTCGATCAGGCGACCTCGAGCTTAGCAGGCGAACACCATAGCCAATAAGCAACCACGGCTGGTTGGTATTCTGTATATGCAACAGAAAGAACAGTCGAATTAAAATATAGTTGACGAATACAAACATATTTAATGCGTTAGCATTAGGAGTGTTAGCATCCGAAAGCTTAAAAAGTGTGGTCTTTGTGAAGTGTGAGAGCCGGACACACACGTATGCACACCGGTATATATATACACTTCTGCATATACATACGTAGTGCCATGACGGTTGTCTACGCCGAACCACCGTCAGTTGCACTTCATATTGGCATAATGCTAACCCATGTCTCTCACGCTTACGACTAAACTGCCACTGCATCTTTATTTCTATTAATTGTATTTGTTTTATTTTCACATTATAAGGACTATGCCATTGAATGAGCTGTCGGTTGCATTCGGGAAAGGACAGCCCTCTTTTTGTGATTTAGAAGTGCCCCTAGAACATAAATTGAGGAAAGTAATTTAACAAGCATATTATTCTGCAAAACGAAATGGAAGCGGTTCTTTTATGGTGAAAAAGAAAGAAAGAAAGAAAGAAAGAAAGAAAGAAAGAAAGAAAGGAAGAATAAAAAAAGAAAGAAAGAAAGAAAGAAAGAAAGAAAGAAAGAAAGAAAGAAAGAAAGAAAGAAAGAAAGAAAGAAAGAAAGAAAGAAAGAAACGAACGAACGAACAAATGGAAACAGCTGCCAGTGAGCGTCTCTGGTCGTTAATCGGATTTCGTGCCCATATACCAGTGACAGGAGTACAAAAGCTACGAAAGAAAAAAAAATAACTCATAATTTGACTGACTTGGTGATTAGCCTGCAGGCAACTAGACCAGTGCACATTTTCCCTAGTGCGCTTTCGTTTACATAACCACAGTAACAATAGCTGTCAGCGCGGACGTAGTAATTGCAGCATGGAAACATGACCTTCAAAAATTTAACAGCCAGTTAACGACGTGTAGTGATAAACGAAGCAATGCATTGCGCGTATACTACTAGCGGCATGACAATCTGGTAGCCTATGAGTCAACAGCAGCAGTTCTCGGTGCGAACTTGCTTTCGTGACATCGATGCGAGCGGCTAGTGAGGTCATTGAAGCCTTCGTCCTTGGCACTTCCTGAACACGCGCGAAGCTCGAGGCGCAGTTCTCACGTACAGGCGTGATGGGGAGTAACGTTCTTCAAGCAAGGCTGAGTCGATTATGCAGCGTTACAAATAGTGCTTGAGGCAAGTACGCTCGCTCTGTTACTGAGTATACGTACGTACGCTCGCTCTGTTACTGAGTATGCGGACGTAACAGGCACCCTGAGAAATAAATAGATACCTCACAGCCTTCATAAGAGGTATTGTAGTCTTAAGTTCTACTGGATCAGCCCGCTGACAATCTAACGAAGTAATAACAAAATTTAGCCCTTTTGAATCGCTCCGCTGACAGTGATCGCTTCGCAACTAATTTTTGCGACCCAGAATTACTGCGGATCTGCCACGTTACGATAAGTTTTGATTGTTTTGCACTTATATATACTGAGTAGTCGGCCATTTATATAAACAAAGATACAACAGATACAACAAGAGCACAAATAAATATTGCATGCTCTCAATATCTGCAGCGCTTCTAACAAGTGCTTGTTTCGTGCTTACTTCGCTCACAAAGTTATAAACAACAAATACAGCGTAGCAGGTTCCGCATTTTTACGCGCGCCGCCCAAACACGTGAAAACGAACGCAGCTCTATTACAGCCTCTTTTTTTTTTGCGCGAATACCGGAAGGCATGAGTGCGTGGCATTTCGCTGCAGCTTAGCCGCAATCAGTCCGCAGTTTGAAAATTCATGGCTTGAACGAGGGCACGCGCTGGACGCCGATGGCAATTATACTTGTATAACGCGGCTCTCACTTTGCGTCTCGCGTGCGTGCTTTGGAACTACAGCTCTTTCACGTGAGAGATTGGCCCCGTAGCACATACTTGCAGAATCGTCGCCATAGCAGGTAGACGCGTAAACTTCGGCCCAAATGCTAAGCTGCCTAAGCACGCGCGCGCGTGCCCATAGGCCTGGCGGCGATGCGTCGGTCGTGCGGCTCAATGACGCCGGCGTGCCGCGTTCCCTGGCTGGGCGGAAAGCCCGCGTGTACCAGATCGGCCGAAGGCGATAAGGAAAGCCGAAGCCCGTCGCGTGAGAACGTAGGAGACGGGGCGATCTCTCGCAATTAAACGCACTGAGAGGGAAGCATATCGCGGAAGAAAAGTAATCGTAACGCCGGTCCCCCGGTAGGGCACACTGCCCACATGCTCACGCCGCCAAGGCGTATAATGCACTCGGCAATTTGCATTGTTCTGGGGTGCGTACGGCAGAGAGCGCGCGAGTACACGCCCTGAATTTGTGTTCGTTCCGTCCTGTGCCTGCTGCTTTATGTTATCGTCGTGTTTACTTCGGGCTTGCGGGAGGGCGTGGCCGCTACAGGAAGTGTCAGGAGTGACGAATAAGGTGTTGAGCGCGGGTGCCTGAAGCGTGTACGTATACGCTTCTGTGGCCGTGGCTGTGAGATACGTTTTTAGACCTTCTCACAGCCACCACCCCGAATGGCGGTAAATAAGAAAGTACACTATTAGACAGAAGTATTGAAACAGCTTGAAGTATGCTAATTACGTGATGACGTGACCGTTACGCATGCTTTCTTGGCTACGACTGAATTTTCCATAGAACTAACCTTCCATCAACGAGCAACCTGTGCACCTTGCTTCCTCACGCCCCCTTCCTCTGATGCTCACTGTGTAGCGATTTCGATTGTTTCCTGCTTTCCTCAACGTTTCTGTTGAAGAGGAGTAAGGGGTATTTCCTCAGGCCTAATGTATTGATTGAAACTGGCTCGCATGGTTTTTCCGAACAGCGACCAAAGAGAGAAGATTAATCAAATGAACAGTGTCTAAATCTCATGCGGTTTAAAACAGTGTGTAGATTAACTTACATTTGACCACAACTTATACGATTTTAAATTTGGCGGCCAACGTGTGCTCCGCTTTAAACTGTAGTAAACATTCGTTGGTGTGAAAATGAGACAGCGACGACGACACGACACACGTGTATTGTAACGAAGCTTTTGTTAAAAGGACCACTTCTCCAGTTTGATGAGCTCCTACATGCCCTATATATATCGCAACATGGCGCGGATCTTAGTTTTGTGGAAAAGGTGCAGAACAACTTTAAGACTAATGATGGTCTGCGTGCGTAAAATTCGCCATGTACTCCTACCTTAGTATATAACACAACCAGTAGCGTCTGTTTTGTGAATTCTGCGTGGTGTTGCTTGCAGCTGAAAAGAAAAGATGAAAAACAATCTTGGCGAACGCGTACTTCTCATCACAAATATCGCAGTGCCAATTTCGCTTCTTTTCGCAAAGCGCGCACCGTGACGCAAACGTCGGCCCCGCCGAGCCGATGTTTGGTCCGACATGATGTCACCCTCAGCGACAGCAAATTCTTCACAGGATCCATACCAAGTTGGAGCCGCGGTAATCTGGTTGTTCCGCTAGCGGCTCCTCGAAAGATGGGGCATACTTCTCGGCAGACGTCGCGAGACCGGCTGTGTGGGAAGCACGATGTGCACTCAGCTACTAGAGAGGTCTCGGTCACTTTTGACGTCAATGACCAGTCTGTTTCATTTTACATCTCGACATGCGCCACGCAAGGTTTCCCGCGAGAGCCCAAGCCTTCTTGGGAGCGACTTCTGAAACATCACGTTTGAAGAGGGCTACATTGGCGTACTGTTACTTATCGATTTCATCTTGTTTGTGAGGGTGAGTGAAGCGACCCTTGAACCCTTGCCTATCGGTTCACCTTTTCCATATAAATGACCGCAAAAATATTTGTAAAAAAACACAAAGAGAAATAATAAGGATCCGTGTGCAGAACTACATAGATCTATGTGCTAAACTGTCAGGTGTATGAAAAGGACCACCCCTTTTCTTTACAAAATTTTTACCCTAACTGACGCCAGCTTTGCTGAAGACCAAAAAAACGAGCGTTCGTTTGAATATTTTTTGATAGCACGCTATAGCGAGTAGTGCAAGCCTGATGTCTACTAAGAAACCCAAGCACGTCTTCTGTGAGGTGAGGTAGATTTCTTTTGAAGCGATTCATAAGTTCTTATCTTTTCTTTGATGACATTTGTTTACATGTGCTTTGTGCTCTCGGTGCATAAGCACGCGCTCTATGGCTTTCAAGAAAGTCGTCTCTCCAAGAAAAGACGGCACTGCAGGGCATATCTCGAATGCGGAATGATGGACAATGCTGAGAGAGGGACGGGTAGGTGGTCTATGAATTTCAGAGTAGTGTGTATGTTGTTTCATTAGTAGTTTTCACGATGCTCAAGTTTAAGCGCGTTCTGAATTATTAATTAGGATCCATCGAGTCGACTTTACAGTGCGCTACGGAGGTGTAACGTTGAACGCTGTCTGCCTTGCAAAGTGAAATTTAATCACGCTGCTAAGCCCGCCACTTACTCTTCAATGGTAGATGTTGAACTACTAATTAAGGGAAGGCTGCGTGTTACTAGGATGCCACCCAGCCGTCCGAAGGTGAGTGCGATCTAGATTGTTATGCATTTCTAATGCTCGTTACCTTTGAGACGTAGGATGTGTTGAAGTAACGTGAAACGTCAGGATTCAATACTTAATGTTGAGAGTGATGCTTTCAATGGTTCTCTCAATAGCTCTTAAAAAATTTATTGAGAGACGAACAGGTCTAAGATTGGCATGCGACGGAATGGTGGGGAACGAAAGGACCAGTGCCTCCATGTAACGTAGGTGTTTCGAAACGGTGCTTGAAAACAAGACAGGAAAAACAACAGAGGCTGTCCGGAAGTTCAGACTATATAAAGAGTCAGTGAATGCGAAATGCACATGTGTGTTATTTCATCTTACACCTGCTACAGGAACGGTACGTTTAGCACTGCGACAAAGACTGTAGGGAACGACGCGCGATGGGCGTATATTAAGGCTGAGGCGCAGCCAAAAC
This sequence comes from Dermacentor albipictus, assembly GCF_038994185.2. Classification (NCBI taxonomy): domain Eukaryota; kingdom Metazoa; phylum Arthropoda; class Arachnida; order Ixodida; family Ixodidae; genus Dermacentor; species Dermacentor albipictus. The sequence continues at coordinate 161,377,097 of NC_091824.1, read as the reverse complement.
ATACTGGAAAGGGACGTCGAAGCAGGAGGGGCTTCGGAGCTGAGGCACAATGGCTCGGAGATATACGTCCATTTGAACAGGGCTGCGCATGAATGCTTTTCAGATGGAGAATGCTTACATTTAATGGCCGACCATTTTCTATTGTTATTTCCCTACTCCATTGTTTGTGTGCCGAAGTCCTTTCCTAGAGCAATTCCTGCTATCTGAAATCAGAGCGCCATGACAGTAAATCCGTCTAAACCGAGATGATTCTTTGCTACGTCATGCAATGTGTTCTGTGCTGAGCGTTTCCTTAACTTACCTGCCGCGGTTGCTCAGTGGCTATGGTGTTGAGCTGCTGAGCACGAGGTCGCGGGATCGAATCCCGGCCGCGGCGGCCGCATTTCGATGGGGGCGAAATGCGAAAATATCCGTGTGCTTAGATTTAGGTGCATGTTAAGGAACCCCAGGGGGTCAAAATTTCCGGAATCCTCCACTACGGCGTGCCTCATAATCAGAAAGTGGTTTTGGCATGTAAAACCGCATAATTTAATTAATTTTAATTTGAGTTCCTTAACATTACTTGGCCAACAATAATGCTTCGGTGGTGACTAAAAAGCCTGTTAGCTTATGCTTAAACGCAGTACGTGTATAAATATGTTTAGATTTAATGAAACCTCGTTAATCTATTCCACGTGTCTGTACATAAGCAAATGAAATATGGAATAGGAAATTTAGTGCTGTATTTCTGCAGAATACAGCTTCAATCGAATTCCTTCAGAATTTCCTACTGCATGACTCAACTTTCGTTACATGGAAGACAGACAGAGAGAAATATAGATAGATAGATAGATAGATAGATAGATAGATAGATAGATAGATAGATAGATAGATAGATAGATAGATAGATAGATAGATAGATAGATAGATAGATAGATAGATAGATAGATAGATAGATAGATAGATAGATAGATAGATAGATAGATAGATAGATAGATAGATAGATAGATAGATAGATAGATAGATAGATAGATAGATAGATAGATAGATAGATAGATAGATAGATAGATAGATAGATAGATAGATAGATAGATAGATAGATAGATAGATAGATAGATAGATAGATAGATAGATAGATAGATAGATAGATAGATAGATAGATAGATAGATAGATAGATAGATAGATAGATAGATAGATAGATAGATAGAAATATCGGATGATGGAGACCGAAATCTGCACACCGACTGGCAGTGGGCGAGTGCTGTCAGCGCCTGCCAGTATGGGAGCGCTTGCAAGATGAGCGGCATCGGAGCCAACTGAGAAAGAAGTCGACGACGAACGCGCGAGCAGCGACACGAGCATGTTCGCGCGGTTACTCCGAGGGACGGCGGCGCTCCACCCAGGAGCGGGCTCCTAAGAGCTGTGCTCTGAAACAAGTAAATGCAGGGAGGCTAACCAGGTAGTCGCCCGGTTGGCTGCTCTGCAAGGGACGAAGCGGCTGAACGATTGAAAGAATTAAGTTGAAAACAAATGCAATAGGTGAAACAATTCACGTCCACACCAGTAAAGAATGCTTTATGTGATCGTCTTCTAAAGTCCACTGAGTTTAGAATAGCTATGACAGCACACATCGTTTTCGTGTTGGTGACAGTTCAGGCCATGCACCCAGGTGCGTGATCAAAGCGTGCGTGAGCTCCAAGCGCACGCTTTTTCCATGCATGACAACTACATTTTTTTTTTCGCTTGAGAGCGTTTCTTTTCGACCTTGTTGACTCCTTTGTTCATACTGAGATAATTCATTAAACGCTCCCAACAATGCGCTCTTTTTCTCTCCGCGTGACTGACCACGAAAACAACTCCTTACAGGCACAAACAGTTCTGGGAAGCATTCATTAAGAAGGAACTTCCCTGAGACGCATCAGTTAAGCCATCATCTCTACCTGAAAAACAGGGCTCACCATTGTGCTGCCAACGGTTCGTTGAACGAGTTTGCAAACGCCCGTCACGCTTAGCGTTACCGTCCTTACCTCCTGATATATTCCAGGGCGCTGAAATGTGTGCTTTCTTGCCGTTGCCTCTGTTTTACGATTTTAGTAACTGTCTCTTGTGTCACAGAGCAAGCGAAACAAAGAAAACAGTGTGACGATTGGACACTCACAACAAGGTATTTTTGCTTCTTCGAGCGTCCGTGGAGCTTGTCGCAGAAAACTCGACGCAAACAACGAGCACCTAATCCGATGAGTTTCAAACAAGCAGGCTTTTGAGTAACCCGGATAGTTAGTTATGCGCGGCTGACTACGTAAACGAATCTCGTTTGCAGTTGACAGGCACGTGTGACTGCACACACGCACACAGTAAAGACTTCGCCAATCCAGCGTAGGACTTGAATTAGTGTGTGATGCGCGGGACTCTTTCTTTTCCGGGCAACTCGCGGACATCACACCAGAGTTTGCACAAGAAAGAAGCGTACGCTGTGCGTTTGTTTGTCTACATTAGCCGCTAGTTAGTTGGCACAATCGCTATAGTCGCTAGGCTATTCAATTCAAAATTGTAACCTAGTCTCTCCACAGTGACTCACATCCTAAGTGGTTGCCAAAAGCGGTGAAATTAAAAGAAGGGAATAACGATTTGAAGTTTTATGCATACGACAACAGCAAGCACTCAGTATAATTTAGTAGGGCATGGCGAGGAACGGAATGTGTGCATCGCCACAGTCTAGTGACGACAAATTATTTCCTCTGCAATGTTTTATGCATAAAATTCTTGCAGCAGTTTTTGCTGTTTTATGAAAATCAAATGGATTTTTGTAAAGGTAGTAATTATGACTCCACTGAAGGCTGTAGAACTTCTACCCGCACAGTATGAGGTGTTGCGGTTTGAATGAAGCATCCTGGTGACTCTGTGACTTACGAATGGCTTTTGATTTATGTAATCATTACGTTCTGCCGTCATTTAGTTTCTATTTGTTTTCTTTTGTACTCGATTTCCCAATTTTCCGCGTGCGGCGCCGCCATTCAGAACGATTATTGATTGAACGTTCTTACCCTTCCCTTTATCTATCACACATTTATTTGTGTTGCCACCGTCATCATCAGCTATTGTGGAAGGTGTCAATTGTGTATAATTACCAGCCGTATTATTTGATGCAACATAATACAATTAATTGGCCGAATCATGAGGTCGATACATGGACGTTTTATTGCAATACCAATTGTATTAATACTGCATACGAATTGTTGCCGTCTTCGTCGCTGTCGCTGTGTGGCGCAGCATATATTTAGGTATTTGTGTGCTCTGTTTGTAGCTGTCCTGTGTTCCGTATATGAATATTTTGCTATTCAACCACCAGGTTGCTCAAACCAGGTCTTACGTTGTTCACTAAATATTCCTCGGAATTTTGAGAATGGTGGCCGGCAAAGAAAACTATTGAAACGTAACATTCACAGAGCATGACCTTTACCTTAAAGGGACACTAAAGTGAAGAATGATTTATTCTGCATCAGTAAATTACCGTTCTACAACACCGAAAACACCTCTCTTACAACGATGAGACGTATGGTAAGCCAGAAAAAGCGCAAGAACGAAATACGGGTGGCGACGCATACTTAAGTGCCCGCATCAGGGGGCGGTGACGTCTTGCATTTTGATGACTTCTTCTACGGCCTACTAATTATATATAGCGGCACAGATTGACTACATTGTGTTCTAAAGGAAACAAATATTAAACATGGCAAGTTTCGGGAACCTTTATTCAGCCAACGCGGCCCAAATGCGAAAACATACTTTGGAATCCTTGACGTCACGCTGACCAACCGGTGCTGGGGTTTCGGCGCGAAATTCAAGTAATGATACTTGGACCTTCATATTCTCGTCTAATAATCAAACAATTTTTTTTTAAAAATGACTGCCTGCAGGGTTCTCAAACAATGCTTCATTAGTCTAAACTGATTTATTGTTTCGCTTTAGTGTCCCTTTAAATCTTCTCAGACCATTAAATAATAAGAGTACAAACCACTGTCAGGGCTCAAATCTGAATTCATGTAATATACTGCAGCGGCTGTTTACAAGCAGCGTAGATGTGCTCTTTAGGCCCTACATTACATTACACATAGATTACATTACATCTAATTACGAGCCCTACACGGAGTGCTAAAGCTTTTAAGGGTGGGTTTTTGGCGCACCCGTGTATGCCGCTTCCACGTTAGGCGGGCCCACGTATACTTAGAACACTGCCCGAAGAATTCAAGCGCAACTCTAAACCCTTGCTATCGCATACAGTGCTTCGCCCTTCGAACGAAACTGCCATTTTTATATTTTTTCCCCTTTCTTTTTATGCATTTCGCACCCACCTGTGTGCGGCGCTCGCTGCCTAACATAGCGTCGGAAGCTCGGTTTCACAATATCGAAGTTTCGAACAGTGTTGAATGTGATATTACTGAAGACTTTCTTATCCTGCCATTACGCGTGTTTCTTTGATAGTACTCTTACGAGTAGGCAAGTACTCCGAACTGTCGGCTGGTGTGCTGCAGGTATCCCACGCTTGTAGTTCTCCTTGAAATTCGAATAGGCCTGTGAACTAAGTTTAGATCGCACACCATTGTTCGGGACTTGAATGAAGCCCGTGAAGGCACCACTGGCGTTATTATAATGTTTCCGCCTCGCTGAGAGTCAGTACCTCGCTCACCCTATGCATACACATGGTGCGGCTGATCATCAATGCCGCGCGTTGCACGCGCCGCGCGCTAGGCTGAGGTCGCACCGTCCGTTAAACCGTTGCCTCCGACACGCCACGGCAGCTATCTTCCCGCGGAGAAGTGTCTGGGAACATCGATTCCTTTCATTGTTGCTACGGGCGAACATTAGCCATGCACTCGTCCTCATTGTGTTCTGGCGGAGTCTACTTGGTTTTTCTCTATTCTACGTTACGGTTCTGCCGACAGCCGATTGTTCTCGCGAGAAGCTTCATCGCCTGCTTCCTTAGCTTCACCATTGCATGCCGTAACTTTGCTCGTGCGCGCATGTTAAGCCTTCGAGAGATCCGGAAGCATGTTCTGTCAACGTAGCCACGCGTATGTTACGGTCATAAGCAATTTATATCCGCGTTGTCAGATGCAAGTGCTACCATTCCAATGTTTCTGTTCTTTCAGTGCGAGTTTATTCTTCAGCGCGCCTAATCCTTCCTAGTCCAATATATATACCCAGCATTCATCAAGAATAATTTTACACCTGCATGCGACAGCCCTATTGTACGATTAAGATTGAGTATTGCTGCGAAACTGAGAAACTAATTGCAAAAAAGGAGGTGTCAAAAAATTTACGTAGTATGATGACACCAGCTTATTAACGACATCCACAACTTTTGCGCAAGTGACGTGCAGGCTATAGACTGCTTTGCCATTTTAGAGCTGTGTGTTTGGATGTATGAACTGTATATATAGGTCTTCAGTATTTATAGAATTCTGAGCCAGTTGTTTGCAGAGTGTTTTTACATTATAATAAGAAAATATCTAGGCCCATCGCTCTGGACGCTTTGCAGAAATCTTTGGTAATCTTTCTATACACTGCGTAAATAAATTGTTGTGAGGGTTGGTTTAGAAGCAAAGATTCCTTCAGATGACGCATGGCGTTCTTCACGGAATAAAACAAACAGAAATACATAAGAAGGCTGTCTCGTGTTAAGCTGCCAGGCAGATACGATATATCTTGGCAAAACGATAAGCTTTCCCTTTGTTTAACGCACGCCTTGACTGCGACCTCTTGCTAGATTCGTAGTTTCTTCGGTGGTCTTTGTTCCTTCAGTGCACTCGCTGGGATTCGCTGTGTAGAACAGGCAGCTCGTGTAAGGCGTCGTCGGCTTGCAAGAATGAACGCACAAACGCACGAGCCACTGGGAGCACAAAGTGCAGGCAGAGCGGGAATCGTTTCCGGGAGGGATGACTGCCTGGTCCACCTGTCGGCTACGTTTCAGGTCACCGTGGCAGACAAATGGCATGGCCAGTTTGTTCCTATGAATAGAACATGTCATTATTCGTTTCTTCTTTTTTTTCATGTTGTCTTCTACCTGGCATCTATACCTTGTCGTACTGCTTTACTTGCTGGTAACCTTTCCGGATCAGAGTACATGGGCAGGTACGGACGTGCGTCTGTACTTCTGACGTTCAATGGTGTGTCTGAAATGAGACGCCCGTAACAGAAAACAACCTCACTGTTTGCGTATCGTTCGTTATATTGATCTGAAGGTGGGCGTCGACTACGTCACTCACTTTGGTGTGCCTCTCCCGAAGTCTCAGTCGTACAATAATAATAAGGTTGATAGCTGGGCAAGTATTATGTGAAGGCGTTGCGAATAATTTCGTGACAGATATACCTGCACACTGTTAAGATTGTGATTGCAAGCTGGATTTCGAGAATGCGGCTGTCTTGTCAGGAGAGAGAGGCTTCTTGAGTGCATAGTGTCACCGAGGCATTACTTATCAGCAAGCGAGACAACTGTCAGCTACTCTTTCATAACAATATCAAGAGAACAATATAGATTTATCTAGTTTGCTTGTAATAGAAAGACACATATCGTGCTGTACAGTTTCTTTATGGTATATTAAGCTTTCCCTTCTGTAGCAATGGTGACTACTAGGAGTCCGGTTATTCCGTATATAAATCGTTTATCGTCTGCAAATAATAGTGCGTACAAATAACACTGCTAAATTACAAACGTCACAATAAGCTGAAATAAATGCCACATAAGAACAAATTTCACTGCACTGCGTTATGGAAAAGTTGAACGAAGGACGGCCACTGCATAACGCTACTTGTAAGGTTGGCGGAAAGTGCACGATGGCTAAAGGCAGTTGTGTAACCTATAAAACTGAACAAAGTCAGGGGTAAAATAAGTGAAGGTTTCTTGAGGGAGCCTATTAGGTGTCGACGGACTGCATTACCAAAACGTATGCCAGCGATGCTTGCTGGGGTGAACGTCGTCTATAGTCACTCACTGCGCGGGGTATTGTTGAAACATCGAATCAAGGAACAATGACTGGGCTTATGAAAACTTATTCGAAGTTGTCAACTTTCAAGTTTTCATAGCTTTCTATGCTGACTGCAGAGACGACAGCTCAACTAAAGGCTTTTTCGAGCGCCGCCGAGGTGGCTTAGCGGCTATTGCGTTGCGCTGCTAAGCACGAGGTCGCGGGGATCTAATCCCGGCCCCGGCGGTCGCATTTCGATGGGGGAAAATGCAAAAACGCCCGTGCATTGGGGACACGTTAAAGATCCCCTGGTAGTGTTAGTTAATCCGTAGTCCCCTACCACGGCGTGTCTCTTAATAAAATCGGGGTTTTACACGTAAAACCCGGGAATTAAAAGGCTTATTTTATTCGAGGAAGATTTTCTAAGTTAAATAATGGGGTTTTACGTGCCAAAACCACTTTCTCATTATGAGGCACGCCGTAGTGGGGGACTCCGGAAATTTTTACTACCTGGGGCTCTTTAACGTGCACCTAAATCTAAGTACACGAGTGTTTTCGCATTTCGCCCCCATCGAAATGCGGCCGCCGTGGCCGGCATTCGATCCCGCGACCTCGTGCTCAGCAGCCTAACACCATAGCCACTGAGCAACCACGGCGGGTGCTTTTCTAAGTTAACACGCCTCTGTACACTTGCATCGTTATTGTTATAAAATGAACTCTGAAAGTCTAGACACGTTTTTTCTGTGTAAATTAGGCGACATTGCACATATCTGGACTATAAACAGGCTAAAAGAACGTTTTCTTATGCTATATGACTAAAGCACTGTGCTAATGAAATAAAATGATGCATTCGTGGATGTTGCTTTGTACGCTGAAAATATTTCTTCTCCTTGGCATGTGAACGTTGAAGGAACTGAATGAGCATTATCTGCTCACCCAACTGCTGACAATTTCGCTATGACTTGGATTAGGATGTTAAAGGCTGGAATTACATGCGGAAACCTTTTCTCTGAAATACTAACTTAAGTCGCATTATATAGTACTCGCATCATCATAAAAACATACTTTGGTCTCTGCATATTAAGACATATGTCTATTCATGTGTTAACTTTTCTTGAACCAGAGTGCCGTTTACTAATCGGTTTCATTTTTTTCCTCTTCCTTGCAGGTAAGCAACTCGACTCGGAGCCTCGTACACATTATACTCATTGTCTTGTACGTACGAAACTGATCAGAATCCGTGAAGCGGTAAGAGCTCCAACTACACGGCTTTTTGGAAAGCATCGACATTACCTGGCCTTCCTGAGCTGCTTCCTGCAGCTTGTCCAGTATACAATTTATTCTTTTTTCTTATAAATCCTTTTCTTACCTGCGTAGCAAGTATACTTTGCAGCTTTATTTAAAATTTAGCAACTATTACGGTTCGGAAACTCTCCGCTGAGATTGCATCGGCAACTCGTTCTGAAAAAAAAAAGAAATCTTCTTTGAACTCGTTCTGTAATTTTTAGAATTTCATGACTCTTGATGGTTCACTTACAGCCATTTCTATTCACGGTTTACCGCGCCACTTGAACCAAACCAGGGATTTAAAAAGAAAAGGTCATTAGCCGCAGCTGGGTGAAACCAAAGACATATGGTTTGCGGTCATGTGGCGCTCCTGAAAATATTTTGTTTATGTATCGCTTAATTAGTTACTCTATTGAGATCAAATATTCAAACTTCTTTATATTCACTTTCGGGCCAAGTGCGTTTTGTTACGTTGTAGAGGGGTCCTGAAACGACCGATCCAATGATTTGTTGTAACATACATGCTGCGTGGTGACTTCTTTTGGCGTTTAAAGAAAGCCCGCGAAATATAAAATAAAACTACATGACTGCTCATGCCCTATCGCGTTGTAGCATTCTCAACCGTACTTCGAACCTATCGCTTATCAGAGACGACCGCGCTTCCTCACCGTGTGCCACCGTCTAAGATGCTGAGACGCACTGTGAAGTCGATGCCAGGAGCCGTGGCCGCTCGCTTCGCCACAGTCGGCGCGCAGGGTTCTTTCGCTCGGAGCAAGGTTGACTTGACTTCCCGTATTCACGATGTTAACGAGCCCGCTGATAGCTGCATAAAGTGTACTTGCTCAATATTTCACAAAAAATGAAGGTAAACACCACGATATACGGCGAGTAGAGTAAAAGAATGACCTTTCATGTCTGCGTAACGTCGACTTCCATTTTAGTCTTTTATTACCCGTGTTTGTGTTCTTTGTGTTTTCTTGCGCTAACCCTAGTTTCAATAAAATTTTGACAAACAGACAGACAGAAACACACGCGCACGCACACACACACCTTATTGCTCAAACAGGGTGTTTCCGCTTACTTGTGCCAAAGCTTAAAAAATCTACGTGTGCTCAAGAGAATGCAACCGACTTAGTATTGTTCACTGTCCTCTTGAGAAAGTAGAATAATTTTTGCTATGAGCTTAGATTATTAACCAAGATAAATTTTATTGGTTGGTGCATACATGGATTTCTGAAGCCTTGGCACAAGTAAGCTGAAAGACCCTGTTTATTGGCTAAGGCTCCATGGGTAATGAAGATTACAAGAAAAACATGCGATAGACACGGGAGAAAAGAGAAAAAATAAAAGTCAAATAAAAGACACAAAGAATACATGACGGAATGTCACATTAAGTGCCAAGCTTAAAAAATAAAGATAATGTTCCAAACCATGCACACCTGTCAGTACTTTGAAGGGTAGGTCGCAAAAAAAAAAAATCTGAACAACACATAATGCTCTCTTCGCAATGTCTGCAGAAGGTCACTGCCCTTGAATGAAATAAATTGAAATGCTGAAATACTCCCTAAAGAAATTCCACGACTCCTTCTTGGTGTAACCTTGACATGCAATACCCGCTTTGCTGGGAATAAATCAGTTAAGTTGACATAACACGTGAGGTGCGTGCATCTGGTCCATGAGAAGCACATGGGGTTGAACCAACTCCATATTTTATAAAGGAAGATGTTGATCAAGGTTGATCAAGGCCTAGATCAAGGTTGGTAGGGCTCATGTCGGTGAAATAAGTTTTCCATGTCGCTCGGCAAGTGTAGGGTCCACTGCATAAAGAATATATCTTTTAGCTGCATGATTAAATCATGCTATCAAATCACTCCCAGGTAGAGCTTCAGCACGTGCAGTGAATTACCCTCCACTATAAAAGAATTTCTGGACATGTTTTTTCGAATGGCGGTTGATAAGGGCGAGCTGGCCGCACTAGAAATGTGCCGCGCCAGCTACCATTGCTAGCATAGCCACAAAAGTGACTGTGCAACTGCAGCTACTGGCGCCTAAAGAATGCGTATTCTGAGATAAAGATATACTAAAATATACTGAAATGCTGAATGCAAAAAAAAAAAAGATACGATAGGTGCGATACTACGTATCTCACAAGTTCCCGAGCTGCATACGTTCTTGTAGCGAGACTGGACATAATACCACGTGGTAGCGCTGTGCTCACTGGCCTCAACTTAAGTTTTAGACCTAGTGGTGTACGTATGCTAAGTGTTATCTACTATACGGACAGTATACCGAGCCCATGTTATGGGAGTGCCACCATCCGGCTTCATATGAATTCTTTCGACGAGAGCTTTCGTCTAGGCGCTTTTGACACCTAGCACATGACACATAGCGCATCTGTCATGTGAGGCGGTCTCTTACGGTATGCGGAGAGCAGAGGGCAACAACTTGCGAGTGAAGGCCTATTAAACGTTAAAAAATTTATGGGAGGCCCGCATCATGTCTCCACTGTAAGTGCAATCGCATTGTTAGCACCTCTTACCATGAGGTGGGAAAATGCGTATGGAGCGATCTTATTCGTGTTTACATGTCCAGTTTGAAGGCACACAACAGGCAATGTAGCTGTTTCTTTCTACACTCAGGGTGAAATAGGAGGCTGCAGCGTGCCACGGGAGCGCCCATGTCTTGCCCATGCCGTTCTGCCTCCCAGCTCGCGTGTGCGGCTCACCCGCGTAAGCCCATTAGGAGCGGTCTCGTCGGCGGGCAACGCAGTGGCAGACAGGGAGGGCGCGAAACCTCGTAAGCGTGCCTCACTGCTACCGGAGCGTAATGCACGACTAACGGCGTTACGACTCGGAGCGCCCAAACGGCCCAGCACCCTATGTTTACGTCGGGAAAGCTGTCGCACTCACTGCAGCGTGAAGCGATTGACGGAAGGCGGTGGAATGTAGACGTGAATGTAGGCTGCTTGTGCTGCTTACTTTCTTTGCCGGTGTTGCTGTTCCGTTCATTACGGTGCTTGGAGGTGACCTCGGTGGTAGCGGCTCACAATTTCGGAGGCTACATGGTGCAACAAACTTGGGATGCCGGTTTCGTGTCAAACCTCATGAAAGGAAATAACTGCTGTGAAGTTTCTTCTCCGGCCACAAATGCACTTTTGGTCTTTGCCGGCACATCAGTTTGTTTTTTACAGCTGCGTTCGGCAACCTTCTCATTCCTATAACTACATAATATAATTGGTGCATAATTCACAACTAGTTGACAGCAGATATCACATGGTGTAAAAATTGAAACGAAAGTTTTCTTTAATATTTCGGGCACCGTTAGAACAGGTTTTGAACAGGTTAGAACTGAACACCGCTGGCCTCTAAGTAAGCGATAGCATACTTTGATGATTGTGATGTCTCGATAGCTACACTCACATGCGTCACATGTGACCTTGCAAATGCACACTTATCAAAGCAATATTTCGATACTTCGTACCTCACAAGCTTGCGATATCATGGGAAGTGTGACGCGCTTGCGTACGTTCAACGCATGTTGAGTTTTATGTTAGCTTCAAAGTGGGAGAAGTCCGCTACTAATGCTTTAAAGAAATGCGTGACCGATGGTGGTATTGAGCCTCTGTCTTCCGCCACAGCAGCCCAGTGCTCTAGCTATTAAGCCACCATCACACGCATGCTTCGCTCATGCCAAAGTCGCTCTTTGAAATGTTTGGCGTGTGTGTCACGTGCACTCGCATTGTTCTCTCGTGACAGCTGGCACTCTGAGACGCTGCGTTAGACTGCACTGCGTTCGCGCTGGGCCCAGGTATTTCGTCAGTGGAACGTGTTACCTCCAATGTGTGTGCAGTACGTGTATAATGCTATTGCATTAGAATTCTTCAACAGGAGGTTGGACAAGGAAAGGCTGAATTTCAATCAGGCATGTATCACAACTTGGCAAGCTTTCCGTCAGCTTATTGAAGAAAGTGTCACAGCTTTTCATAGGCATCCGTTTGCCACCAAAGCACTGTGCGCTGCCATGTTTTTCAGAGTTGAATGGGCTCTTTAATGAGACCCAGCCCTGTTCCTTAGAAAGCTTATGTTCTTTAGTTCGGGCGTTGACACACCGCTTAATGTGGCTAATGTATGTACCTTGCCGCATCTCAGTCGTGTATTGTGGAATACTCCCATAGCGCAGCTTTTGCAAGACTTGGTAATCTTCTTTTTGTAGGGCGCTATCTTTGTAGGCGCAGGAGTTGAGAAGCATCGACAGCAGTCACGGAAGAGAAAAAGAAAGAGTGCACGCACGCACAGGTGCACGCACACGCATGAACGCACGTTCGCGTGGAAGCATGCCAATCTTTCTCGCTGCAGTGCGCACTCAGTCAGACAAAGAGAGATAAATGCGAGGACTGAAGCACGTGGCGTGAAGAAGCAGCACTTGGCCGTGTACCTTTAGCGCCGGAAGGCTGGATAATGAGGCGACTGCTCGTTATACGTTGCTGTCTTCAAGAAAGGCCGCCGCGTTCGCCTTCCTTTCGAAGCGCGCGTCTTCATTGTAGCGAGCACCACTACGGAAACGAAGGCACAGGCTCGAAAGGAACTTTTTTTATGGCATAGCAATTGAAGCTACTGGGGCGTTGACGGAACGGCGGGCACGAACAGTATTATTGCTCTTGAATCACTAGTATGCGCCACAGTCGAACGAAGGCAAGTTGAGCATATGGAGTTCAGGAGGGTTGCAACATGGGCTTGTTGGTGACGCATCTTCAATAGGTGTACGGTAGCAGGATTAAAAGACAGCAGAAAACAAGGCGCATAGGCACAGACACAGGCACACAGACACACAGATACGCACAGCGCTAGTGCTGTGTGTATCTGTGTGTCTTTTTTTGTCCTGTCTTTTAATCGCGCTACTAGTACACCTAGTCATTGAGCATATGGTTCTGGCGGGTTACGTGCTTTCAATACCCGTGCTCGTGCGCTCGCGTGTTACGCCCGGAAAGTCTGTTAATAATCGTTAGATTTCATTTAGCACTTACTTTATCGCGCTTTCACTTATGCCTTCGTCAGACCTTGTGTTGCTAACTCGTCAATCATTTGATTCATTTTCTTGCTTTATCGCACAACTCCCACCTAAGTGCTCAATATTATTCTCAGCGCCAAAATCACACGTTCAGACGGTGATAACATTCATATCATCGAGTCGGTACCATTATAACACATGTGGATTCTTATTTTCGAAGTAAATTAGATATTCTCCGACAAGCTAAAACGCAGTAAAAAGATCGTGATATTTAAGAAAGCCACAAATCTATAATAAATAATAGGGGAACTTTCCTTTTTCTTTTTTTTAACAAGTGCACTAAAGCTAATTAAATAAATACTGTCTGATTATTTTGTTAAGTTCAACTTGCCTCACTGAAGACATTTAGGGTTTCGATCGGGCTTCACTATTAATTTTGCATTTGTAACTTTTGCTGAATACTGTAGAGTAGAGATTGGTACATGAAGTTACGTTGGCTCTATCTTTCTGGGTTTACTAAAATATTTGGCATAATTAATAGGTTCATTCTTCTTTGGTTTTCAATATGGAGTTATAAAATATCTTTGGAACGCCTCATAAATTATTTAATAGCTACCTACACAACCGCAAGCACACCGTCAGCTCATAAGGTGCCTTATTTCTTACAAAAATCACCACATATTTGTGCTTCAATGCCCCGTTCGCGGTCTTCCTTTATTATCAATTTATATTAACGTCCTTCCCTACTGTCTAACTTCTTCCGTGACTGTCATCTATGCACCAGCATTACAACGCTTATTGCTTCTCAGACTTGCTTACACAATTTACATACGCATGTCAATCATGACCTCATGGCTTTATCATACTGGTGTAGAAGCAATAGGCTTCCCATAAACACTTGACAAACTAAATGAGTGGTCTTTACCTCAAAACTTCGAAGTCCTCTGGATACTCCACAGTATTTATCAATTCTTACCCTGTTCGACCATGTGGCGACTGTATATTCTTAAGATTTGAGCTTGACAGCTCAACGAAGTTTAGCTATTGTATAACATCTTGTCATCTCGCACCATTAACGTAAGATGCAGAACCAAGCCATCCGCAATATCACTCGGCGTCCACGGGATTCCTTTACCTCCCCGCTCTCTAAAAATCATAATATATTGCCTTAAATGATCTCATGAACTGCAATCTCGGTAATCTGATGCATTGGGTCCGTTACAGATCGCAACCTACTTCAGTTTATCAATAAAGAAAAGTTATCCAACACTAAGAGGACAAGATTTGCATGGACGAATGAACGAAAAAGCATGAACGAATTATGACACTCACACTGGGGCTTTTTTAGGAGTCAAGCTGTGGGATTTAGTAGTCTGTGAAATAAAAACTAAGTAATGTTTATAATTATTCACACGCGCTTTCCTATCTTCTATTCAGTGTCTAATGATTATTTCATGATTGTGAGTTGCTGCTGCAGTTTTACACATTCAAATGTCTTGCCTAAACATACTGAAATGATTGAAATCTTACATTATTAGTATAAAGCACAACAAAAGAGCATTAAGGAACAATAAAAGAGGAAACCAACAAAAAATTATCAAGAAGCACAATAAACACGTGAACACAAACGCACAAAAGATCCTCTACGTTCGCCAGCACCAAAAATACGATAGGGCCAATCATTAGCGTTAGACTAGTGACGCTAGGATGGTCACTCATTACACAGGAGTGAAAGAGACCACACAAATATTTTCCTGCCTACATACTCATATATAAGGACAATACTGCCATGGGATCAGCCCGTTAAGAAAAGCACCATGTAGGGAATGAAAAACAGTGATGTCACTTGTATGCAGTCCATAAGAGTAGCGTCCAACATTATACTAATCCATAAAAAGAGAGACATCAAATAATTTAAGAATTATAGGCCCATTTACTTGCTTTCTGCATGGGGAAGATATTTACCAAGAGAACTTCCAATAGAATCAGGGCAACATTTGACTTCAATCAATCAAGAGAAGAGGCTGGCTTCAAGAAGAGATTTTCTACAATGGATCACATCCATGTCATCAATTGGGTAATAGAAAAATTTGCGGAGAACAATCAACCTCTTTATATGGGTTTCTTAGCTTATGAAAAGGCATTTGATTCAGTAGAGATACGAGCAGTCATGGAGGCATTCCGTAATCAGGTAGTACAGGAGGCATACGTTAATATGTTGCGAAACAGCGACAAAGATTGTACAGCTACCTTGGTTCTGCACAAGAAAAGTCGAAAATTACCTGTCAAGAGAGTAGTCCGGCAAGGAGGCACAATCTCTCCAATGCCACTGGCTGCATGCTGAGAAGAAGTATTCAAGCTAATATACTGGGAAGATTTAGGAGTGAGGAACAACGGCGATTATGTTAACAACCTACAGTTTGCAGATGTTCAACACTGGGTATGAATTGAAACAAATGATTGAGAACCTTAACCGAGAAAGGTTAAGAGGGGCTGAAGATTAATATGCAGAAGACAAATATAATGTTGAATAGCCTGGCGAGGAATGAAGAATTTATGATTGCCAGTTAGCCTCTAGAGTCTGTACAGGAGTACGTTTATCTAGGCCGACTACTCATAGGAGACTGTGATCACGAAAAAGAAATTTACAGGAAAATAAAGAATGGGTTGGTCCGTATGCAGCATGCATTATTATATCCTGACTGGGCGCTTACCACTTGCGTTGAAACGAAAACTCTGCAATCATCTCATTCTATCGGTGCTACATGTGGAGCAGAAACTTGGAGGTTAACTAAGAAGCTCTATAGGCTAAGTCAGAGGGGGCTATTCAAGCAACAATATAAAAAGAAAGCAAAGACCTCCTCGTTCTACATTTTTCTGTCAACAACAAGACCGAAAGAGAAAAAGACAGAAGATAAAGCAATGTTACTTTCTTGAGAATTGAAACCAATAAATTAGGTGCTTGTAAGTCTAAGAATGGACTAAAACCGTGGTGAGAAATATATAAGAAAGTAAGCTTTCCAGCGGATTCTGCTGCCTTTTCACTCGGTGTTCGATGTCTGGAGGGCATTATCTAGTGTAGAAGCGTATGACACCAGCGCAGAAAAGGCATTCGCACCCTACAGTCTCAATGTTTGCGGTTTCTTTGCCTTTCGTTATATTTTTCTCGTAAGCCTCGCAGTAAAATAACGACCTCATTAGTCGCTGAGAAAGATACGCCTAGGAGGAAAAATCGTCAAGAGGCAAATGCTGCAGATGCTGACTTAGAATATAGCACGGTTCCTTTCAGGAGCGGAAGCGACGCTCGAAACCCCAGGATGCCAACACAGCAACTGTACAAGTTGTACAACAAAACAAGTAGCTTAAATAAACGCGAGTGTATCAAACCAGGACTAAAATAAATGCTCTGCTTTTATCTCAGAACAAAATGTTATTCTTTTTATTGAGACTTTAGCGTACCTTGCAGTATCCGGGTATTTCACCGCAAATTGATCATATAGCGAGTGCCATTGCGCGTTTTCTCTACAGCAAAAGAACCACCGATAGTTGCGCAATTCTGCACGAATACGCACAATATTAACGTTAAGATGCGCAGTCCCCTAGGGCTCTTCATTACCTAGAGCCATGGGGATTGTATCTTTTGACCAGGTCGCAGTTTCTTAAACGTCCGTAATGGGCTTTAGAGTAACGAGCTCATCCAGATATGCCGAACCACCCGATACCTGCAAGCTCGCATGCTTTCTTATCAAGTAATTCAGTATTTCGCTCAGTTTCTCAATGCCGTCAGAATCGAAGACAGCCGCTTGCATTTTGTTCACTTCATTCCTCAACGCGATATGATGTAATTTCTTGGGTACATTAACCGACAATAAATATTACTGACGGTGGATATCCAATGCACTGATGCGTTTTTGTACGCGCAGTGTAAATGTATTAGTGTGAAAGGAGAAATTGTCAGTGTAGCACGAAGCGAAAAAGGTAATCTGAAAAACCTGAATAATCTTCATTTTTAGCTTCGGGCTACAAACGGATGAATCACAATATTCCATTGCGTGAACCCCCCTCTCACTTGCAAGCTTCCGCACAACTGATTTGCCTATTCTGCGTCCATGTGCTTCACGTTGTCGAGTTATTCGACCTCGGCCTGTGATCTACTATCCTCGTGGTTAGCTTTGATGGTAGAGCAATGGCCCCAGAAAGGAGCTGGAACTGTGTTCAATTCCCAGACCAGGAGGAGCACGAGGGAGCTTTATTTTTGAAAAAACATGTATACCTTTCCTTTTTAGTTTCATGCTGTAGTCGGGTGGACGATAATTTTTCCTTTCGTGAATGTTCTAGCATCTTGCGGGCGTGCGCAGAACTTGTTTACCATAAGTTTAATGTACAAGAAGACCGTCCTTTTCAGCTGAGATCATGAATCAGGCACTTTAGCCCCGAGAACCGCTTATACTCATCAATAATATATCACTCAACGGCCACTAAAAGAGCACAAACAGTCATCCGTCTTTATTTAGCAGACGAAAGTGTTCTTTTGTACATGGTGTAAGCTCATAAGCAAATCAAGTAATTGATATGCGCCCTTAAAATTTCTGTTTAAATAACGCTCGTTCATCGACGGTAGGCGCTATCAGAGAAAGACTCGAACGTGAGAGAAATGCGATGGTTAGTGAGGCCGACGTTAATGACAGTTCGACCGCTTCTTGTTTTTGGATAAGGCCAAAGGGAGGCGAGTGTCGGCAGGCGTGCGCGGCCTTCCCTTCTATTGACCACACTTTTCTATGAGCAGCCTGGTCAAAACAGCGTCACCAGGCAACCAGAACAGCGAACGATAATCAATGGCGGCTAAAGTAGGTCATCCCACGTGCCAGGAATGGCGTATTAGCACCGGCGGTTATTCGTGTCGGGCTGGTTTCAATGAAAGCGTACGGCACCATCATGTATGCTTGTCCAGTGCTGTGTTCTTTTTGGCCTCTCTATGCGGCGTAATTGAAAACTGCGCGTCTTTGTACTGCAATTGTTACACTTATTTCAATATAGAGCGCGTCGCTATTCCACACAGCATGTTGCAGAAATGAACGTATCGGGTAAAAATTATATATTGGTTTTAACCTCTGCTTAGTTCTCGCCAAAATTACGCACCCCCAGCCATCATACCCTGCAATTTTTTATTTCTACGTTTTTCATCAACGAACTTTGCCCAATGCCAGCCACCACGATACGTTATCTGTTGAGACAATGGACGAATGCTATGTTTCGCCGTCCGGGGTAGTTGGAGAAGTATGGGAGACGCGTTTATCCTGCAGTGGGCGTAACGAGGCTGATGATGACAGATTTCGAATCTGATCTACGTTCATTTTTTCCTTTCGTTGCAGCGTTTATTGCAGTTTGCCTTGCTACCTTATCTGTATATTCTGTTATTGTCAATTTCTTTTCCTTTTTCTCAAATGTTGTGTAGTTTCGCACACGGCCTAAATATTGCAATGTATTTTTAATGCTCTTGTCGCGCGTTGTATAGGAGGTCCCCCATCCGTCTTTCACTGGGACCTCCTTCTGTAGGTTCCTTAATTTTATCGTGTTTGCATATATTTGCGCTAATAATAATACATTATTATTATTATTATTAGTGGCTTGATACTGCCACTAGTAATAAATAAAGAAACACCATTATACAGCGCTACTAAAAGAAAGAAGGTGGCTAGACTGCTGACGTGTGCTCCTTATATTTGTTCACGAACAGAATGCAAACAGTTGTCACCGAAGTAGTCGGGAATTCTCTCGAGTGCTCGGTTTTCCTTCCTGTTCCTTGCGCATGTCAGACGCATACGCCGTTCGTTGTTGTGCGATAACGCTACACCAGAGCTGACCGCACGGTACTATAGCCCTGAGGCAGTAGTATACAAACACCGACTGAGTCACGCATTCCCTGAAGCACTCACGGAGACGGCACTCGATCGCGGCAGCCGCTGAGATATGAGCGCCGTACACTGTCTCGCTCTTCGAAGGCAGCGGCCTGTTGGAAACGCCTCTGTGCTTATGCGAACGAAAAAGAAAGGAATGAACGAGTATGCGCATCGATTGTGTGCTCCTTTGATCGTGACTGCGAACAAGAACTTTTCTTTCTCGGCAGTGCTCGCTCCTATTGGCCCCTTGCGAGTGCTCGAATGACCAACGTACACGAGAGTCAACTCTCGGGACGAAGAACGACATTCCAGCGATGTAGGGGAAGTGTTTTCGGGGCGCCGGTCACCTGATTTTTTTTCGTCTGCTGCAGTGGTTACATGGCTATGGGGCTGTGCTGCTGAGCACGAGGTCGCAGGTTCGGTTCCTACTTATAGCGGTCGTAATCTGACGGGAGGTGCAGAGCAAGAACTCTGGAGTGTCGTACTTTGTGTGAACGTCAAACAGCCGTACATGATCGAAATAGATCCGGTATACATCATACGATGGTGCCTCTGATCTATGCCATGGGCTGGTTTGAGGCTTCAAGCCCCATACTTTAGTAAATTGTAGCGTTCTCATTCTAAATAAAACCAAACCGTACAGAGCTGCAGGGGCTACAGTTTGCGTCACTTTTACGCTTGATGATTTCAAAATGAACACTGCATCAAAACATTTATTCATTCACCTGCTTGTCGGGCGGTAACGAAAGAAGCGATAATAGACCCATATACAATCGTACTTATAGAAATTGTGTCGACTGCTCACATAATTCTTAACGATGACTTAGTTTATGCCTGCGCTTAACCTATTATCCTCCCGCGGATCAGGGTTCAGAGTAGCATGTCATAAGTCAATTTGTAAACAGTACATATGCATTGTATGAAAGTACCTGTATATGTTCTATGCACCCGCAAAACAATTTATTTCGTTGATTGAGTCCAGAAAAACCAAAAAGTTTTCTAACTTCCTAACTAGGCGTCGCGAGCTGTGCCTTTGATCATGCAAGGCGAGGTACAGCACCAGCTGCGTTGTACCTTTTTAATGAAAGGTGATATAGACCGTCATGAATATCGTGTGAAGACATCGGGGCGCTTGTGGAAGGCAGGGCAAACGGGAATTAACGCCCCGATGCCATAAGGCTGTACCGGTTAGCGGGGCTCACATTATAACAACTGAAAGATAACATAAAGAAAATAAGATGTAAAGGGAAAGCAAATGACCATTGAACTATGGCTATAAATTCTAAAATAAGTATCGAGTGTGCTTTCCTTTAGGAACCGCGAATAATTTTCCACATGTATCCTAGGAAATGACCGCAAATACAGAAATAGCCACTAAGTAGAGGGAGAGAAGAAAGCCCCACCGGTACCATGTGCGAAAATGATTTTCTTTTTTTTCTCCTTTCTTATTTTGCATTGTTTTTAACGTCGTGTACTTGGTGGATGCACTCTGAATGGGTACGAATTGGCGCCGCTCACGGTATATCAGTGCTGAGTGACGTTATTTGGTGATCCATGTGTCCGAGATGTTGCATTACCATAACCCTACAAGTCTCGAAAGAAAGAAATGAAAAATAAAGAAATGATAAATGAATGAAGAATTGAAAGACGAGCGAACGAGTGAGTTAATGAGTTGATGTCAGCAGACATTTCGAATACCATGTCATTGGAACTGAAGCGACACAAACCTAGTTGGTCCATAGCTCCGGGAAGCGTAGAAGTACTCTAATTGCCTTACGGGATTTTATTGTTGGCAAGTCTAAGTAATTTACTTTGATTTGGGATTGTAGGTGGCCAGCTATTCTCACACTGAGCGTTTTCTACGGAGTTACGTGAACAATGAGATATTCGTTAATGTATAATAGTGATTTTAGTACACAGTACAATGAACTTCTATTAACCCACGTGTGTAAGTATTGGACAAGCGCGTTGTTTGTTGTTTCTATTTCCTTTCTTTTCCTTTCTAAGCAGGTGCCTAGGCTGGGGGAGAGTAGCTTTCATGGGATGGCTGTCTTTGGATTGCCGGCGCCAAGGTATAGCGTCCTATAGATTTTCCGGTATTATTAAACAACAAACAACAGGAACAAGTACAGCTTAGCTACATGCGGGATAAAGGTAATTGTTGCCAGAACTTTCGTTTTTGACACGATATTTAGAGTCTAATATAGATTGTGGCGGCAAATCTTTGTACGTCGTGGCCTCCCTCAACCGAACGAATCGTCATTAGTATATTATAGTTCTCGTATTTGTTTTGAGAGATAAGAGTGTAGGAAGGGAGGTGGGCCTCTTATTACAGCAGCAGCCAGCAGCAAAAGTAGCAGAGGGCTGTGCAGAGGCATCGATCGAATTATCTGGACAGTGGCGTCCGTTCGGCCTTCCGGAGCTGCTTTGCCGCTGCTGCTGTCGACGATAGCGTGCCTAGTGAGGCGGCGAACGCAATGCGGGCACAGAACAATTGACCGCCTTGATCTCCTACTGCTGCTCTGCTTTCCACCCTTCTTGCTTTCGTTATTTGTTGTCATATTTCTCCATAAAGAGAGCGCAGGCCTTCACCGTGTCTTTATTGATTGTGGTAGCTATTACTTGTGCAAACGAACTGCAAGCCATGGTGCGTTGTATACCTTGTTTACCGCATTATTCGGCAGGTCAAAATTTGCAGCTTTATAGATGATTGACTGCGATGGGACGTGAAGGCAGTAAGAAACTTTGGAACAGTTTGTGCAGCTTTTATTCTCAATGAGAGAGGATCTTTACTGGTTTGTTAGTTACTGACAAAGTAATCCGCGAACATTGGTTTAACACTACAAACCTGCGCTTTGCTGTCTGCTTTTTTCTTTATTTGGGAACGGCAGCAGACATCCTTGCAGATATTCGAAATGTAGATGTCTTTATAGTTTAACCAGGTGTAGGTTCATGAGTATTTGATCAGTCCTGAATTTGAGTATACTTGCATTATATGGGATCCGCACACAAATGGTAACATTATAGTGCTGGATAA
The DNA here is from genome assembly GCF_038994185.2 of Dermacentor albipictus. Lineage (NCBI taxonomy): Eukaryota > Metazoa > Arthropoda > Arachnida > Ixodida > Ixodidae > Dermacentor > Dermacentor albipictus. The sequence goes on along the minus strand of NC_091824.1, from coordinate 161,354,924 downwards.
AATTCAAATAAGGGCTGTGCGATTTATAATAGAGCGAAGCTATGTAGGTGCGAGATCACAGATGAGGTGCGGGCCCACATTTACGTGGACCCCATCCCGAAGAACATGCACCCAGAGTACAACCAAGAACGGCGGCAGGCGCGGGCCAAGGCTCTCACCGAACAACACACCCAAGACCCGCACGCCCGGTACGTGGACGCAGCGGAATACAATCGGGAAGGCTTCGCGGCAGTGGTTGTTGCGGCGGCTACAGTCACCAAGACAACGGCAGCGAGCGTGCGGTGCGCGAACGCTACAGACGCTGAGGAGGTTGCCATCGCTCTGGCGATCACCGAGGCCGAGTGTCGCACCGTGCTCAGCGACTCGAGGAACGCCGTGCGCAACTTTGCCAAGGGGGGAATATGCGCGCCGGCGGCCGCCATCATCGGCAAACTCCTACTTCAAGACCGCGGTAGCACCATCCGTATCAAATGGTTCCCGGCGCACACCGGCGAGTGTGCATCTTCACCGAACCACAACGAGACGGCCCATTCGGCGGCGCGAGCGCTTACCTTCCGCGCCCCCGAGAATGACTGTTCGGTGTGGTGGTTAGGAACCAAGGACAGATTGACCAGCTATGCCGAAGTAACCAAGTGTTACCGCTTAGCTCGACGGACAATGCCACCTCCCCACCCGGCTCTCAGTCGGGAGGAGGCCGTAATCCTAAGGCAAATACAGACCGCGTCACTCCTCGCCCCCGCAATGCTGCACGTGCTTCACCCAGAGCTCTATCCGAGTGGGCTGTGCGGTGTTTGTGCAGCGGGTCCGGCGGACAAATGGCACATCATGTAGGACTGTGCCAGGTTCCCCACGGCAGCTACCTCCAGGACTTCCCCGTTCGAACTTCAAGGTGCACTGCAGTCTGCAGACAAGGACACACAACTATGGCCCGCCCAGCAGGCCCGGGGTGCGCTCGAAAAGCACAAGCCTCATGACCCACTACAAACGGGCCGAACTGGGGTAGTGCAGAGTAGGGTATAATCCCGGTTCTGCGCTTGGCCAGCGTCACGACGCGTTAAACAATCGGTTGCCGGCAATTGTTTACAGTTATTCCTATCCTCTCCTTAGGGTTCCATGCAATTTTCTTGTCCGCCAACAAATCGGAGCGAGCAAAAACTATCGTCACCAGCAATGGCTCGGGCATCGTCGTCTTCTTCCACCAGCCGGCTCGTTCGCGCTTCTTTGCGCATTCGCCCGAACGCCCTCGTGCCACTGGCCGCGCATTCGTCGTCGTCTTCCACAGCTGGCTCCGTTGCCGCTCATCATTCCAGTGTAGAATGTTACTACTGTCGTCGTAGTGGGAAAGCCATGCTAAGCTTTTTTATTATTTACGGAGGTATGAGCCATTGCTTTAAGGGGCTATGAGCCATTATTTGTCTAACATGATGGACAAATTTCTCGTTGGGGAGGCATAGAAATGCTTACGCGTATAAAAACAGAGCTGATACGAGCATTTGTGTGCATACATGTTGTGACAACGACCACTGATCAGGACAATAAATATATTCGTAACTTCGTTTAAAGTTTGGTGTCGTCTCTGTGCAGTGTGCTTAACAGCTTCGCAGTCATCCACGTACACAGAGTGGAATGGCTCATTTTTCTCTCTATATGTTCGCCATTTTCTTTTTGTTTTGTCAGTTATGGAATCTAACCAGGTTACTGCGTTACAATGCCGGCGCAAAGTTCACTGTTTGATGTGTTTTTTTATTGTTTAATCGTAAGCTCGAGCTCAACTTTAGACGGTACTTATCTCCACTTGCACTCGTCATACACTCAAGCTTTCGCTAACTCCTTATTTTGGCCGGACGAGTGTATATTAATTATCATTCTCTCCATAAACAATAATTCACTGGAATAATCTGTCACCTGACCGCCTGTTGTCTAGTCGACAGTTGACAGTTAAATGATACTGCCTAAATTACTTTTTACCCCATATTTCCTTGGTTTTGTTGTGGAATTAACGCTTCTTTGCATTTGATGTCGCTTGATATTGCGTAGATTTTTAATGTGTTTGCACTTATAGAGTAGTACTAATGACATGCAATATCTTAGTGTTGCGTTGATTTTTGACGCCTGTACCAATTTGTCAGTTTGACTTGTGCTATCATTATTACCATTGCTGTTTATTGTTGTATCGTGATATATATATTAGCACTCCTGCTTGGGATATGTCGCTTGCTGTGTATATATAAATAAATATAAAAATAAGTTGACTGGCCATTCCGGCTCTGCGAAAGTAGTTGTCCAGCGAAAGTCTTGCAAAACCACCATTATAACAGCTAGGGGGGGGGGGGAGGTACGAAATGATTAGTTTATTGTTAAGATGCTTGTTTTAACGCCATAACGTTAAGGGCCTCTTGTCGCAGAACATAATTTGGTGTCCGTGTCGGTGGAATTGTCCGTGAGCGAAAATTTTCGTATATATTTAGGTATAAGCATATGCCACGCCTTTCTATAGGACATGTGTCATTTGCGGTTTATAGTGCCACACCATTCTATCACTAAAGTTGCTCATAATATATCAAGCCTGCTTGATATAATCATGTTTTACTACTACTACACCTATCACAGTCTAGCATTTTGCCAATGTCTCCTTGATATCTACGCCTGCAACGGATTCTATTTTATCAATTTCTTCCCTGCTGTTCTTTCCTGCCGCGATGCGCGGAGGTTACGCCATCTGCTTATGTTGGTAAAAAAAATTTTAAATGTGGTTTTACCTGCCCAAGCCCCTTTCTGATTATGAGGCACGCCGTAGTGGGGGACCCCGGAAGTTGGGCCACCTGGGGTTCCTTAACGTGCACCTAAATGTAAGCACACGGGTGTTTTCGTATTTCGCCCCCATCGAAATGCAGCCGCCGTGGCCTTTCGTCATGTTACCGATCCCTCCTCTCTCATTGGTGCAAGCACGTTCCCGCGGGCTGCTCTCCTCTCTCACTGCTCTCACGTATATATCTCTCTCTCGATCTTTGAACGACTTCACCGACAACACAAAACTGAGGAGCGTGCGAAGAAAAGCTGACGTTTTAAAACCGGAAAAGAGTTTTCGTTGTAAGCCGTCACCACGCTTTCATGCAGGCCGATGGATCACAAAAGGCGCAGTTATGCTGGCACGACTTCCTGGTGTGATGATGAGTGCCGTTAATGGGCAGTAAAACCATTTTTTCTATACAGAGGGTACTCGTCCAACTGGTATTCAATAAAAACAGTCAACAGAAATACAGGGCCAGGAAATACCTTCGGTAAAAGACTATAAATACCTTCGTATATGGATAAATCAAGGCAATAGATGTATGGAAACACAGGAAAAAACAATAGCAGTCAAGGGGAAGAGAAATTCAGTCACAATGAAAGACAGTGTGCTATCGAGATACAATATGTAGGAGGTGCTCCGAGGTATGTGGAAAGGTGCAATGGTTCTAGGACTTACATTTGGAAATGTGGTTGTAGGCTTAAAAAATCAGGGGTACAATCAGGCCTCGATGGCAACCAAAGGTCAGTGGTACGCCTCGCATTGGAAGCTCGCGGGAAGAATACAAATGAAGCTGTGCAGGGTGATATGGGCTGGACAAGTTTTGAAGTGAGGGAAGCTCACAGTAAAATTGATTATGAAGAGCGACTGAGTAATATGAACGAAAGTAAATGGGCTGAGAGAGAGTTGAAGCATTTGTACCGGAAAAACATTGATCCACAGTGGAGGAAAAGAACTAGGAAGCTTACGAGCGAGTATGTCGCCTGTAGGATGAGCAACGCAGCAACAAAGAACGTCAAGCGGAAAGTCAGAGAGACTGAAATAATCTCATGGGTGGCGCCAATGGAAAAGAAAGTTACCATGAGTAACTACTTCAGAGGAAGGAAAAAACGAAATCAGGAAAGAAATAATTTAGGACTCAAAGGGAAGGCCGTTACTTTTCGAAGCGAGGTCAGGATGCCTAAGAACATGCACCTATAAAGCGAGATATAAGAAGGAAGAAGAAGCATGTGCTTGCTGCGGTAAAGCTAGGGAAACGATGGAGAATCTTTTATTAGGATGTGAAGATATCTGCCCAGTAGGCGATTTAGGCACCACTGGCCTCCTTGAAGCCCTTGGGTTCAGCGAGAGCAGGCGGAAAGTAAACATGTCTGCAATAGAGATTAGTAAAAGGCGATTGAAAGATTGGTGGAAGAAAAGTAGGGAAACGATAAAAAATTGGAGAAGTACAAAAACAAAGTTCACAATAGGGAGTCAGAAAATTTGGTAATGGGAATTCATAGTGTTCTTTTTTGTCCTTTTCTTTTTTTTAAAACTTAGGTAGGACGTTAGGCAATACAATAGGAAGAGCTTGGTGGCGCAGCCCAGCGCCCCGTTCCAAAGGGAACACGCATACCATCCCTCCATTGTCCCTGTGATTGTCCCTGTACGCGATAATGCGGTCACTGGCAAAGAACATGACACACAGTTTTCCCGTCCCAGCATAGAGATGGCTGACACAACATTCCCAAGGTGATCGCAGATAATCCAGGGTCACTATACGGCGTTCCTCAAAGCTTGTACTTCTGCCTTGTGTCATAAGCTCCCGTGATTAAAACACAAATACCCGTGTTATAACTCCCAACTATATACATACGTGGCTTTATCTATGTAACTAACGTTCTGTTGACTGTTAGCAAACATTGTGGACAATTTGCTCTCTCGAAACCGAGGCACGGATGCTCCTTAGCAATTTTTCAAGAATAAAATATGAAGTTCAACTGTTTGCAATCGCATTCAGTGCAGTTCTAAAGCTTTCGTTATGGCGACCGCGTATGCAGGCGGATAAATTATGGGTTGTCACGCTGCCAAAGAACGGTCAGCTATAGATGAAGCTTGTTGCTTAGACGCCAGCGGTGGGTGTCACGTAATCGTCGATGGTCACGGCAGCTCGCCAGAAACGTTCAGAAGCCGAACTTATTGTCAGCGGTCACGCCACCCTGAGATCGACATCGGTCAGTGGTGTACTGCAACATACTTTGTCTTTTCCACGCATGTTGTATGCTGTACACTCTACTACAAAAGTTTAAGGCCCACGGGATCTTAGAAAACGTTCAGTTCCGAGCAGCCTGTAACAATAGTCAGTTAAACAGAACATCACAATGTTGTTCACATATACTGGTAGACGCTGTAAATGCGAATATAGGCAGTGCTGTGAGGCTGTGCAGACATTCAGCTTTTTCTCAGATTTCGTGTTCCGTAAAATTTTGTGGTTGACTGTACTTCCCGGGCCTTTTGCACATCCTTGCGGACTCTGCTGTACCACTTGCTTTGTACTGAAGTCAGTAATCGGCTTACCTTTCGGAATACTGATGCCAATGTACAAATTCTCATGTATAGAAAATTATAGCGTTATTTAGGAACCACAGTCCCGATCTCTGCCACTTCGCTTAAATGATATTGCAAGAAAATAGGATACTTACCCGGAACAAAGGTTGACTTCGCTAAGCTGTGAGTACTTGCGATTTAAGCAGGAAGGTTGTTTTAAGTGCTCATTTCTTAAATGAGTACGTATTACAAAACATCGCTATCCTCATATTATTGTCAGTGTTATTTGACAGCATTTAGGAAACCGACCAAGTAAAAGAAAGCACTGCTTGGAAACATGGCATGCTGTGATTTAGTCACCCTAGCCATGAACCATGAGATATTGCACCAGCGGGATTTCTATACTAATGAGATCATGCTCATATATTAAACAAACGTACAGTTGCTTGATAGATAGGTGTCTGTACAACCTTGCTTACCCTTTGGATTCGTATATAAAACAAAAAGATTTGTTAGTATTTACTGACCATGAAACCTGAACGTCACTCTCAATTATTTCATTTTTTTAGGCAAAGCAGTTCCAATTTACGTGAAGACATTATATATTCGCCATCAAGAAACATTAAGACGTAGTGACGTAATTTCGCACTTGTACATTTACTATATCAAGTTCTTTGTAATTATGGTTATTATTTTCACCCATTTCGGGACCCTCAATCTCGTAATGAATTGGCACCAGGTTCTGTATTTTGCAGTATTAATTTCGGTGCCTAAAGGTGAAAATACACCTTGTCTGTAACAAAAGGCGCATTTCTCATCTTTATACCAAAATTGGTCCCGTTTGATGAAATGGACTCTGCTATGGCTGACATTGTTGCCCGCATCGCAGCAGAGCGAAGAAGACCCTTTTGAGGGCATAAAAGTTAGTGCTTCATTCTGTTTAATGTGTTCGAGTGGCTATTACTTTCTTTATCGCGTTATAAGGCCGATGAAGAGAATGCCTTGGGACTACCACAATATTCCACGCAATCGACAAATATGAAGTCACGAGAGAAGCACACGACGCAAGGTACAAACGCAATGATTCACACCAATGTTTCTTTTATTCTTTCAGAAAAAAAAACTGAGCGTCTCTATTTCTTGTCCGAAAAGTAGGACCGATATGCAACATTTTCCCGCATGACCATTGTGTCGAGCCTACGAAAGTACGTTTGACTCCTGCATGATCATTTTTATATTCCTTCGTGGAAATATACTGTGCTACTAACTTTGCGAAAGGAAGGTAACGCTAGATACCCACTTGGGGTTCTAAAGAACGCAGTGCACACTTTCATGTCATCAGCCCAAATTGATTGGCTCAAAGACAAAACCTTAAGCATGAAGAATTGAACACGTGAATGTAAGAATAAATTCATTCGAGGTACTTGTTTTATTTCGCATTAATCTTTATCAGTTCGTGAACTCCCATCGTGAATTAAAAAATGAGGTGGCCAGTGTTCTTCGATAGCTGTCTAAGTTTACAAGCTCCCTAATTTAACTATATATCCTTGCTTTGCCAATTTTGTGTACTATTATAAGCGTACAGAAGCCACTTCTAACCGATGTGGCCACACAAGTAGGTACAATTGTAGTTGCATAATTTTGCAACGACGAGCTATCAATAGGAATCTTCGAGAACTTCTCCGGCCTCAATTAGGCTTGGTGCGAGGAGTATTTAACTCGTTTGCTGACCTTGAAGATCACAATAACTCGTTGATCCGGCAGGTATCACAGTTTTCAATATTAAACTTTGTTTTAACATTCTCTTTTCTTCAGGATACATATGAGGAATTGGAGAAAAACAGAAAGCGTCTTCTTCGATTTGGCTATGGAAATAGCAGCACTAGAGGCTTCAGCTTCTGCTACGGTGAAGGCTAAATGAGCTGATGTTCCACGGGTAACGATGTGGACTTTAATCTGTATTGTATTGATCGTAGAAAAGTTGTAGTTATTGCGGCGTACAATACATGGTACCTACAATTCTTAAAATTATTAAGTGCGCAAAGAGCATTTCGCATGCATGCATGTTGCCATTACTGACTGTTAACACTGGCAAGCGACCTTTGTTGTGCTCGGATGATTTGACATTGGCCTGTTTTTGATGGCAGAGGCCTAGTCAACTCACAAATATTAAAATACAGTGCGTTGGCTGACATCGCTGACCACGAGCTTTCGGCGTGAAACTGGCAAGAGACAACTGTTTTGAGAGAAACCAGTGCGTTGAAGTCTATGCTGAGTAAGGAACCATAGTGGACGAGGCTTTGCAGTTTGGCTGAAATTGTTGTTGCACTGCAACGGCTGGCCCACGGAACGATTGTTGTCAGTAAATTTCGTAAACTGTTCGCCATTGAACGTGCTAGTTATTGACATGTACCAGCCACGACACAAACACTGTGGTTTTAACTGCTTCAGGACCCCGCAACATACATACCGGTATAGAAAACGAAGCGGCAAAGTGAAAGCAGTAGTGGAGGCCCGCTCTATAATGATTGACAAGTTCTTTAAAATGCCAACGATCCGTTTTCAGTTGCGTCGGCTTCTCCTGCTAGTTCTTAATTGTGCAGAGAAGCATGCTTGTAGGCCTGTTTGCCTTTTGTGTCGACCTTGGCAAAAACGACGTTCTGCTTTCCAGTTCCCGGTCTCGCTAATGGCGACATTTTATACTTTCTTGCCTGTCAAAGATGTCAAATGCATATGCTTTGTATTACTTTGAATTGCCATATCAAGTACCAAAATTGTTTCCGAGATTGCCGTCTATGATTCTTAGAATGACGTCGCAGTTTTCATTAGTTTACATGCATACGTTAATATATTTTTTGTCGACATTGAATTACTCATACTTTTGCTTCTCGTCCACAAAGAAACAGCTTATACATCATTGCGACTTGGCAGACGATAATCTTGAAACTGAGCTTGTGTTCAAATTACTGTAGTGCCTCGCAGCCACCTCTTTCTTAAGCGTCGCTTTTAATGAATGCTACGTAAGATACGCTGCCCAAATCATTTGCTGCGCTAAGCCTTGCTTCTTCCCGTAAATTTTCGTAATTTTTTTTCACGCTACCTTACTTTTCACGCCAGCAGACAGTGTTCACATTTAAGCAGCGATTTGCCAGACGTCCGAAACCAAGGCGTCGTATTTGTCTCAGTATTTTTTTGTTTGTTAACGCTCAGTTCCGATTAGTGTGTTCAACGCGCCAAGTTTATCGGTAGTCCATGGCTTCCTAGATCGAACGTGAGAAAGTGACAGACACGAACACACAAAAACAAAAGGCAATCGAAATAACCACACAGCTTCATCGTGGCTAGAATTGCCCTCATTTTGGAAGCTAGTTTTGATTGCTCGGTCATCAGTCGCAGCTGTTCCGTGCAGATGTACTTCAACTGAAACGGGAGCCGCTCGCTTTTTCGACTTAGGGCAAGACCGCGCTGCGATCGATGACCTCCTAGGTCGTAAGGAAGGAGCTATGGGCTGCCGCTTTTACTGACAGTGCGTTGGTTGATTGCGGGCTCCGCCGAAGGAGCCCGACTGCATGTAGTACGCGCAGTCACCGCAATATCTTTCAGAAAACGAGATTTAGGCAAAACAAAACAGGTGGTAGATTCAATGCACTTAAAGGAACATGCATAAAGCGAGGCTTTCGTGAATAATTTCATATAATTTAGCTATGCAAAGAGACACTCATTACTATTTCAGCCTGTTTATTTGCTTACACCTTATATGTAAATTCAAATGCAATTTAACATGGCTTCATGGTACGCAGCAGGGATGCACGATGACTTGCAGCTTATGTGGCCTTTTGTGTGTGGTCAAGGAAGAATTGTGAGAGGTGCATATTCACAGAAGTGTGAAACGTGACGATGCATGTTGAACGTTTCGAACCTTCTGATAAATACGCCATCAATCTGAATAAAAAAAAGGACTCCTTAAATTTGCCCGAGCCAAATTGACATTAAGAATGACAGCGACCGCACATAATTTCTTTACGCGATCACCATAGTGCTCCATCGCATACAATATCAGCAACAAAGCGACAATAAAGTGTTACTCTTTTAAGTTTTCATTCCTGCGAAAGTTCTTGCAGTTGGTCGCTTGCGTCGTTGACGACATCAGTGAATTTCACTGTTCCATTTTTTCTTCATCTGCTGGCTAACCTACATGTTGTACCAACAGTGCGGCTAACACTTCCACTACAACTTAATAACGCAGATGACTGCGTTATTTATTGCAAAATTATTAAACTTTCCTATATAACATGCATTCAATCTTACTTAAATAACGTCCATGAGTGGAGTAATGCTTCTCGGATGGAACTTAATCATAACAAATGGAAAGCTATGCGAATCTCCCCTACTAAACAGCCTGCTCAGGGAACGTACTCAACGATTCACCACAGCTGCCATCTGTAACATCGTATCGTTACCTTGGCATTTACAAAGCTAAAAACATACCCTGGAAACAAGTTGTACAACACAGTATCGAAAAGAAACCGTATCTTAGGCTACCAAAAATATCTTTTACCTCGCTCTAGTTTCACTATAGCTACTGTTATACCCTATATACGTCCGTACACAACAGTAATACGCTACATTTATATGGGAGCCTTATCAGGCCACACTTATAGACGCACTTTATGGCTGGAAAAGTAAGATCCAATAGAATACACAAAGACAGATGGAAAAAGCAAGGACAAGCGCTCTACGATCTGTTTATTCCTATAAAAGCTCTGCCGAAATATGCGACCTTTCGAGCACATGCCTCCCGCCACTTCTTGTAGTGAAACTGTGAAACGTATCAGCAGGAACTATGCCGTGTGTGAGAAGCAATCCCTCAAACAATCAAGCTCGGCCTTGTGCAATACAGTAGACGCCTCACTTATGCAGATAGTTGAATGATAGGTGAATACTGAATGCATTGGATGTAATGTTTTCGGTAGCGGAGCTTGAAGCGCCACTTGCGACTTGCAGGCGCTCTTCGTCACCTGAGCCGGACGACGGTACCTAGGCGGCGCTCGGCAATTTTGGGCAGAAGGTACGACTCATGCTACTAAACTATTACAGCAACTCTTGGCTGTAAGTGTCCACCTAGTGGACGTGTCCATTTTGTCTGCTGCTCAAGTGCTGATTGGCTAGAGGCGCCTGCCTCTTTCTGAAACGTGTCCCAGCCCAGCTAACCAGTACTTCAGCAGCAGACGAGATGGACATGTTCACAATGTCGACACAAGATTCTAGGTCCTTTGTTCTTTTTTCTTTGTTTCCCGAGCATGGCCGGTGCCGCCGCTGCTGCGGTGATGTTGATGCTGCCGTCGCTGCTTCATGATTTAGAACGGGATGACGCTAGCGCTGTGCCCTAGCCGTGATAAGAAGAATTAAAACAATGAAATTGTTAGATATGTGATATATGTGTGTTCTGTGACGTACAAAGTGCCTCCTTGAACTTTCTATTAACAAGGGTGAATGTGACACGGCATTTATTTACACATTAATCTGTCTGTCTGTCTGTCTGTCATTATCTGTCTCGTTCAGCCACTTTAACTTCGATATACATGTTATAACCAAGCGAGGAGTAGCCGACGTCCCACGTGATGCTAAACTCTTCTAGACTCACACGAAAAAAAAAATGGAAGCTGGGCACCCTGTCAACAATATAAGCTTCCTCTTCCCCTTCCTCCAATGCTGAGTAGCTGGCTGGAGGAATATACCTCAGGCCGAACTCTCAGCATTTCGTATTAACAAACTTATCTCTCTCTCTGTCTTGTGGCAATAGTCTTTTCGTTGTGGTCAGTAAGTCCACCTTACGCAAAACTAGGAGGCTCTGTTCTAGTCTTCTCATATAAAGATTCATAAAGATAAAGGAAAGGGGCAGTGGGCTGTAGTTCTACCTCCCAGGACTTAATATCAATATTTCGGGTGGTATGGAGGATTGTAGAAGCACTGGTGGAATACTCACTGCCAGTGAGCTGAGAAAATTAATATGCTTGAAAGCCAACTGAAATTTTTCACGTCGCTGCATGTTGAAGCTTTTTTTGTTGCTCTCATGACCTCTCTCTGCCAGTTTATTTTTCTTTGCTCTTTTGAGTAATCGCTTGTTCTCATCAAGCCTGAATCCCTTCTGATATATAGTTGGATTACAGTGAAATTGTTGAATGTTATATAGTGTTTCCGTGGTTTCTTGTATTCGACACCTCTGATATTCGAATGTACATTGATGCCGACCCATTCGTTTTATTTATTTTCACGGAGAGGCCCAGCTACGACAAACAGCTCGAATTTCCCGCTCATCTATCTTGATACTCTCTCGCATCGCAGATAGAAAGGTCAAAATTGATGGCTAAAATGATAGAAGAAGGTATCCTGCCAAATCATAGCCTGTTCTGAAATTTTGTGAAGCAATAGTAAAAATCTAATGGTTGAAAAACACAACGAACACTGACCAGGTAACAAAAAAGTGAGAAATTTCTATGTTTTATGTAAAGACAAAAAAAAAGGCTGAAAAGAAAATACAAAAGATCAGAAAACTCAGATAAGAAAACTCAGGCACGTGCGTAGTGACAAAAAGCTCGATTCTGATCTCTGGTGGCATTTCCCATTTCGTTTTCCCAAGCACTATACGGCTCATGTGACGGGAGCAATTTCGTTCGATAAAGAGAGCACGTAGAACTGTTTTCAAGAGACAACGAAATTGGCTTGAAAGTGGCTTGTCGAATCAGCAACAAAGCGAACCTTGTGGAAGACGCCAGCAAGTCGTCAACTTAGATGGTTTCATTGGAGCCATTGGTATTTTATTTGGTCCATCGACCCATCCCTTACAGGAACACAAGTCAGAGTGCATTCGGAAAAAGAGAAAAGATATAGAACTGTGTCACAGGTGCAAGAGAAATGAGATATAGCTATGTTTTCTTTTATCTGTTATTTCTGGTTTCGCTTTAGTTTATGACCACATCTTTTTCCCATCGCGGTTGGTTTAGTACAGCGCAAAATTGGGAAAATAAACTCAGATTTTGTAGAATAAATGATTTGACTGTAGTCTTGACGAGATTTCTACTAGTTCTTTTCCATTCCAAATTCAAGCGCTCAAGCTAGATGAAGTAGCGAGGTAAAGCCCTGTTACTGGACACGATGGCACCGATACTCCGGAGCCATCTGCGATACAAACGTGCTGACGACTTTGAACATCACTTTTTTTTTGTGTCAGCCAGAGCGAGAAATTAGGAAACAAAAGTGTTCCAGCCCCTGTATGACACAGAACCAAAAACGTGAGGTGAGGATTTCACACATTTCGCAACAGGAGAAGCAAGCTATTTTCAAGCTAGTGTGACGCAACTAAAGAAGATAGCGTATAGGAATGCTGTTGTTAAATGGAAGGTATTGTTCATTTCTTGAGGCAGGTAATTTTACAAAGTAGGTGCTTTATAGTTACGTTTACTGTATTTGCACGTGTGCTTTATATGTACAGCCGACGTGGGTGGATGTATGCATGTGCGCGTTTTCTGCGCAATGACTGACGTGTAGGAGTGCACTGAATTGCCTGTGGACCAGAATTCGAAATATAGAAATCAACTTTCGGATAGCCATAGGCAACTGTACATTTTGTTTACTTTAAAACCTTTAGGGCTATATTTATGCAAAATGTGGTATAAGGGACGTTTGTCAGAGCAGAGGTGGAATCAAGTTCTGTGGTGCAAGGTTAGAAATAACGCCGCCTTGGGCTTTTTATCATAGAGCAAGCTAGCGGGCCATTCCTGAAAGTGACAGGGCGCATGGCAGTGAGTGAGATCAGACGCATTACGCGTTGCTGCCTAAAGGTCCTGGAGATTGGTCCTCGGCTAAGAAGGTCAACAGCGCCCATTCACTGCCCTTATCACACTTGCACACTCGCTTTCTTATCTTCGGGCATGATGCGGTAAAAGAAACTAAAGGCTCGGAATAAATGAAGGACAGGGGTTTGTAGAGAAGCTGAACGATATAAAGGAACACAAGCCATTGTCCACGTGCACAAGTGAAAATTACCACGCAGCCATTTCTCTCTCCTTTTGTCTCTCCTTTCAAAGGATGTGTTCTCGCGTTCCTTTCATTTTCACCTATTGTTATACGCCTTTAAAGCCTTCCGAAGGTCTCTGGACATCCCTCCACTTCTGCTAGTTATCAAAGAACAGTATAGAAACTTCAAGTAACTTGGTAGCGTGCAGACAGCTGCAAAAAATTTTTTTATGTATTCTATGCATTTAATAAGATATTTGGTGGCTCCTTCATTTGAAGAATTGATCGTTGGGCTAGTTGGTTTTCCATAATTGAACTAGGAACTTAGTGAGATAAAAATTTAGCACTTGTATTTGTCCTCCTTTCTTGTCTGTGTGGTTTTTTATCGCGGTAAGTTACTAGCTGCTTCACTTGGCTACATCATATCAGTTTACGGAGGATATAAGTAAAGCGTTTTGTAAAAATAATTGCTTACTGAATTGCTTACACACTTGCCACTTGGTGTAAGAAGATTCAGTGTTCTTGATGATGGCGTTGTGGAGATACTATTGAACTCATTTCTTCAGACAACGCAATATTTGCGGCGACGGGGGTCAGTCCCAATGTTTTGACCACTCCAAACTAACTACTTAATTTATTCTCGCTAATCAAGCTTCAATTAATTAATTTAAGCCATGAGGTACAGTTGGCAGTCAGTACTAAAAACATAGAAGCTTAGCGGTAATCGTGAGATTTGAGATATCCAGTATCCAGTATACCTGCCGTGGTAGCTCAATGGCTATGACGTTGCGCTGCTGAATTCAAAGTCATGGTCTCGATACCCACCCCGACGGCCGCATTCACATGGTGCTTGAATGCAACAGACTTTCACTTTTACTTGACTTTATTGAAATTCAGACAACATACAATTGTCCAGGTGAAGAGGGCCAAAGGCGACCCACGGGGTCACCTACTAGGCCCGAGACACCCTGCATTCATGCAGGCACAGTTTCGACATAATGAATAACGAAGTAGAAATATTTCCTTAGAGGAAGACTACAGCAATTCACGTATGACAATATACATATGAAAAGTATACCGTACATTCAAATCAATCTAATTAAAAATTTGAAATAACCACAAACATGTTCACTTGACAAAAGACAAAGCAAGAAATCCTAACTGTATATCCTAAACAACAATAAAAAATGTTCACTTGACAAACATGTTCACTTAAAAAAAAAACAAAAACAGAAGAAGAAATCACAACTGGCTTAGACACGATTCAAGAAAAAAACTCTTTGCCTGTTTTCAGAAAGCAGGCAAAGAGGAACATGTTTCGATGATATCAATCAGACCCGGATAAAGGTTTAACAGATTAGGAATTTGCCAACGTAATGGCAGTGTTCCGTAGTTCATCCTACATATAAACTTGTTGAAATTGTTTCTTCTAAATTCGTAATGGGATTCATGTTTGGTATACCTCGAAAAGAAGAGTTGTGGATTAATTTGAAATCTGAAAATGCGAAGACACTCGTGTACTAAGAATAGGGCGCACGTTAAAGAACATGTTAGTAGACATTATAGCAACAGCGGCGTAGTATATGGCTGAAGTTGCGGTTATAGAAGCGCAAGCGCCCCTCTTGTAGCGTTTCATTTCTGATGGATGCTAATGGCTTTCAGTTGTTCCCGACCCTCGTTGCGCAAATGCGCACTTAGGGTTTAGCCTAGTTTACTGGGACGAATGCAAGAGCACTCACTACACTGCCTAATTTGATATAAGTCACGTGTCTGAGTGATGCCTCATGCTATCAACAAAAGTTGCTTCTTAGCTGCCTACATTCGTAGATGCCTGAATAGAATTGAATTTATTGAAGCTTTAAGGAAACGCCACTATCCTGAATCTAATAGGCACCAAGAATAAAGTGACAAAATTGGTAACGAACGTCCAATGAGTCTCTAAGCTGGGTTTACGAAACCGGTTGGAGCGCCGACTGCACTTTGATGTTCTCCAATTATAATTGAGCAATCAAGTGGCTAACTCTCATTTGAGCGCCTAGTTAAACTTTTATGTTCCTACTTATCTCAAGGGGGGCCAGCGACAGATGCGCATATTCATATTGTAATTGAAGCTCCAATGGTAAAAAAAAGAAAGAAAAACACAAGCTGGTAGTCTGAAAGCATCAATAAAGTAGAACTCGCTCACTAATTGACTCGCATTTTGAAATGGCTCTTCTTTACAGTGTCTTTCACAATCATTCTCCGAGCGTATTCCATGTAATAGTTTAAAACTGCAGACCTGAAATTTATCGCCACGTGGACGTCTAGGTGCAGTTTGGCGCCGTTTGCTACGCCGGAGACTGCTCTTACGTGACGCAACTGGCGCAGTGAATATTCCGTCACACACCTCACATTATTTCTTTTGGCGTTTCTCCTCTGTGCAAGGAAATCATAATTTCTTGGCATATTATTTCCAGATCTTAGGCCGAATTTACAGAGCTTTTCATTCTTAAGTGTTTTTTTTATTGGGTGGCTGCTTGCGCTAATATGTCCAAGATCACAATTTACTGGCATTTTTTTTTCATGCAGTTTTAGCGTAAGAACGTTTTTGTGAATACATGCCCTGGAAATTTCATCGAATGAATTAATGAGATTTTATTATTAGACAAAATGCCGCTCAAATAGATATTGGACAGAAGGAGGTCCCCAGGTCAAAGACTGTAATGGGACCTCCTGGACAGCGTATAAGTAAAAAAATAAACAACAGTTGCAACGAATGATATAAAACATTTAAATTAGCAAACATAGCATTGGCTTAAGACCGTACTAATAGAAATAATATCAGCTACAGATATGAAAGTTGCAATTGAACATGCTCTCAGCAACGGAGGAAGCCTAAAAACAGTGAAGAAGAAACTAGGAATTGGCAAGAATCAGATGTATGCATTAAGAGACAAAGCCGGCAATATCATTACTAATATGGATGAGATAGTTCAAGTGGCTGAGGAGTTCTATAGAAATTTATAGAGTACCGATTGCACCCACGACGATAATGGAAGAGAAAATAGTCTAGAGGAATTCGAAATCCCACAGGTAACGCCAGAAGAAGTAAAGAAAGCCTTGGGAGATATGCAAAGGGGGAAGGCAGCTGGGGAGGATCAGGTAACAGCAGATTTGTTGAAGGATGGTGGACAGATTGTTCTAGAGAAACTGGCCACCCTCTATACGCAATGCCTCATGACCTCGAGCGTACCGGAATCTTGGAAGAACGCTAACATAATCCTAATCCATAAGAAAGGGGACGCCAAAGACTTGAAAATTATAGACCGATCAGCTGACTGTCCGTTTCCTACAAACTATTTACTAAGGTAATCGCAAATAGAATCAGGAACACCTTAGACTTCTGTCAAGCAGAGGACCAGGCAGGATTCCGTAAAGGCTACTCAACAATAGATCATATTCACACTATCAATCTATCTATATATCTGCTATAGCATACCAATCAGCTTGGCTAACTGAATCAATGAAAGCTCCTTTGTCAAGTGTTAGTATAAGTGGCTTTGACTTAAACTTCAGTACTCTGAAAGCGTAAGAATATTGGATATTGATCTGACAGATTTTGTAATTGCACACATGCGTTTGGTAGAGACAACAAATTTGAAAGCGCGTGTTCGATGAATGTACCATCCTCATAGTGTACCAATATCGTCTAGGATCAATACGTTTTTATTTTCGATTGGGGGGGGGGGGTACTCAATACGTCTCAAAACGAGACGCAGAAACTGCTCACAGACGACGTAGTCGAGACATACACACAACCAATTATTATATATTTGTTGTCCACATAAAGAAGGTCATTTTTAAGTTCAGCCCTTACCGCTTCACAGGTACCTACGTTCAGAAGCTCGTGCCTTCTTCTTTTCGTGAGAGCACTTGAAAAATAGAGTGCTGCACCGCCATGACAGCTGTACTGACGATCTGAGTATTCAGCTTCATAGTTAGCAAAGCAAATCAGGTTCTGTTCGTGTTTGCTTAACCAAGTTTTGAAGATCCCAATAATTTGGCATGTGAAATAAAAGTGTCGTAATTAGATGTGAAAAGCCATCATTTTGTCTGCGTAGACCACATTAGTGTAAGTTAATGATAATGTATAGCGACCACCGACAGGGCAACGCGGGGGCGCTTTGGTCGGCGCTCGGAGGAAAATAAAGTTGGGCGGCGCGTGCTTGAGGCGCGAGATCGGCACGGCGTTGTGTCGTTCTAGAAGGCGGCCACGTTGGTCACCGCAGCCACAGCCCCGATTGCCGCCTTCGCTCTTCTCCTGAATTAAGTGTAGGCACGACGGCACGGCTCAATGGCCGCCGTCACGTCCTCCTGCAGTAGATTTGTGATTATTAGACATATTTATTTAGATTGGTAGTTGTAAAATACGGCGACTTTGTGTTACATGTATGTAGTCGTTTGGTGGCGCCCCCTTAGCGCGAGACTTGTGCGCGCAATAAACAGAGGTAGGGCTGGGCGGGCCCTCACAGCTTCACCGCCAGCAAGTATGGTCGTGCGTCTCAATACTACATGTTGAGATTGCGACACCTGTGAATGTCTCTCGCGATACGATTTTTCAAAGACGAAGGCCTCTCCGTTGCCATCAGGCTCACCGAACCAACTTAGTGGATGCGCAGTTGCGAAATAATGCAGATAGCGTCACCCTATAAATGAACACTTATTTTCTTACTTTATTCTTTTGTATCACAGCTCTTTCATGCTGTTCGGCTTTAAAGCTTCAGCTTTATAGAACGGCGTCCATTTTCTATCACGCCTTTGCTTACTGCTCCATTTTTAATCGGGTATATGAGTAAACACAATAGAAACAGCTTTACGGAGTGCTAAAAGTCCTCAAAATGTTCTCAAATTGAAATTTTTGTCGGCATTCCATCGCGGAAGGAAGGTCTGTCAGTTCTTCCTACGCCTGAGGTGTCTGGGTGACTTTCTTTTCTTTCTGCTTTTCTTTCTTTCATTCCGCTTGCAAAAGATTTGATATTACACAGTAGGAACTAGAACAATGACGGATTTGGTCATCCGCAATGTTGGACAATAATAACAAATATAATACATCCTAACACTATAGAAAAGTTAATAAATGCTGCGTAATACAAGAATGAGAGAAGACAAATTTGTGTGAATAAATATTTTCCACGGATTATAATGTCAGTAATGTGCTGCTAAACTAGAAAATTTGCAGGCACAGCTTTGAATCAGCTTGCACAGGGTAGGGTTGAAGGGAGATTGACGGGAGAGGCCATCGTTCTGCAGTGGCCATAACAATAGACTGATGATAATGAAGAGCAGGTTAGCGGTTACAGATTTTTTTTCACATGTTTGAACCTCTACTTAGGTGTGTGATTTTAATGCGTTAGTATTCAAGGGGTACTTCACGTGCTTCCCGGGGTCTATTTATCAATGTTTGCACGTTTGGTCGTACTTGACCGTTTTCGCGCTACCTGGGTCGCTGGATAGTTCGTGGTCGAATGGGTTGCGAATCGGGCTGCTGTGATGAGCCAACAGAGTTCACATTTAACAATCAGACCACCTTTGGCCACTGGGTAAGTGGCAATGTGTACATACGTGCCGCTCTTCAACAAACTTCTTTCACGCCGACATGCTGGTCTTCAATGAACCTCTTTGACGTAAACTTGGGGCACTGGGTATGTTCCAGTAGGTCTGTGCATTTTTAAATGTCATTCTTTGACGTCAACTCTGCCACTAGGTATGTGCCACTGAGAATGTGCCTTAAATTTCTTTGAGGCTCAGCTGAATCGAACCCACATCACCAAAGTTCCACCAAGGACAGTAACCAGACGCTTTATCAGATTATCAATGAGCGCCTCACCAACTCAGTCACTGAGTATGTGCCACTGAGCGTTC
Organism: Dermacentor albipictus; assembly: GCF_038994185.2. Taxonomy (NCBI): domain Eukaryota; kingdom Metazoa; phylum Arthropoda; class Arachnida; order Ixodida; family Ixodidae; genus Dermacentor; species Dermacentor albipictus. Next base: position 161,335,690 of record NC_091824.1, on the reverse strand, counting down.
GGCAAACGAGGGAGCGATTCCCAGAGTTCGCAGGCACCGATGCGCCATGCTTCTTGTCTGGGAGGCCACGCGTGCACTTCTCAAAAGTGCCACCAGATGGCGCAGTGTGTTCAGAAAGAAGCTCGAGGGGAGTTCGGTCGCCGCGTGATGTGCTTCGCAGCACTTGCACGCACCGGCGCGCCATGTATTCCGGGGCCATGTGCAGACTTCACGGTGGCGACGGTAGTGAATGGCGCCGAGTGTTCTTAGGGAATCGCGATAAAGGAGTCCCGCTACAGTACATGTCTCGTGCATGACTCGTCTCGATGGTGGGGATATGTTGTGTCGATATATTGATTCAACTGTAACACATTTCCGTCGACAGTCGTTGTGAGATGGCTTCTGCCCCAATCGTTTTTTAAAGGAAATGAGGACACAGGTTCGCACGAAGATGAAGGTGTGAGGTGATCAACATTAGTAAATCAAGCGATTTGGCTGACGAAGACAAGTCCTCCTGTCAAGACGTCAATTTCAGCGGCATATGTGTTCGCTCACTCTATGGTAGCAGTTTGACATGCGTGTGCGTTAATTGCGCCCGGTACGACTGTGTATCGCTGCTCACCGGTTGCGTACATGACAGTATTTTGCCAACCTACCCGCCCCTACGCCTGCTATTTCATTCCTATCCCATTCGCGACAACTTACCTTCAGAGGCTTCGTTACGTGGAAAAGAATTTCAGCGTCCTGAGAATGGTGCGCACGGCCACACGTTCATGCTCGCCTCAAATAGTGAACCTTTGCTGCAGGGCACCCTCGTTATCAGATATACACGATTAAAAGTGAATCCTGGGCTTAAGCTGTGCCTTCTTTTTTAGCCTTTTTATTGGTAAAAGAACTTAGTAACATGAATAGGATAGCGGCGGCTAAACAAAAGCTATAGGGCTTAAAATAGCCACTACTGAGAACCTACAGCCGTACTTACCAGTTTGGTTAAAGCATACAGCTGCTGTGGTGGGTAACAGAGGTTATTTTTTTTAAATTCTAGTTCATGCACGTAAGACTCGAAGATACCGTTACTCGCGTCATTGCAGATATTGGTGCCCAGTGCAAATTGATCGTGCCCAGTACAAGCACCGTGGATGTTTATTAGGTGAATGAGTCTCAGCGCAGAAGGAGTGCCGTAGAGACAAGATCTTTAAGCGGAACAGAAGGCACGTTTACATTTTTGGGGGGGGGGGGCGATAAGTGCGGCAAAGTCAGTCTTCTATATCCAAAAGATAACATCCATGAAATAGAGCACTGTACTTTTACAAAAGACAACCGTATACTGATCGTCGTGTTGTAGTATATAATATGGTTGGAATCTACAAATACGAATGTGCAAAGAAAGCGCGAAATCACGTGTATTGAAAATACCAACGAAAGGCCGAGCAATTTGATACAGCGTAAAAAGATTTGAGCTTCACTACAGGCGCTGAACAGAAAGAGATAATGGGAAGACCGACATGTATTCAATTGATGTTTGTTTCTGCAGGGATCAAGAAAAATGCTGTATTTTCCTTCCGCAGCGTTCAGCTTTTGAAGCAACTCATTCTCCCTACAGAAACGATTTTTAGCACCGCATCGAAAGACGCGAGCCTGGTTATCCCTTTCTGGCGCACTTCTTCTTGCCATTGTACTGTGAGCGTGCACGTTTTCTTGGCATCGAACCAGGAGAAGAAAACAAGAAAGCCGTGTTCGACAAAATGTCCCGAGAGGGAATGTTTTGAAAATGCTCGCCTGCCATCTCTATGGGAACCAAGCATCAGGGGTCAGAGCTATTGATTGTCCATATATATAGTTCACGCCGCCAAGCAGCCGCACTTTTCTTCGCTCCTCTCTTCTTGTCTCGATGGCTTGATGCTTTGTGAGGCCCGCATATATTGCAGCTTGCGAGTGAATAGTCCAGTTTCCGTTCTTCTTCTGACCGCTCTACTTTTTCATCTGTTTGCTTGCGCAAGATATGCAGTAACACTGCGCCATCCTTTCAATATTTACATTCATAGGAAGAATGAGCATTTCTTAGACCGTGTATAAACACGCGTTTGTGGGAAGAAAAACAGAATTACAGTTTGATCCAGTGGGCGGGGCTTACAGTAACTGAAACTGTTAGCAATAAAACTTCGTAACGTAGAGAGGTGCTCACAAAATAAGAACTAGGACATAAGGTAGGGCGTGATGCTTTCAACTGCGATTTTATCTGAGCGGAACTACGACTTTGTTCATGTGCACATTGTAATTTATTACCCTCACTTGCTGTTTTGGTCTATACATAATGCAATAAAGAAAACAAGAAAGGAAAAAAAATCTAGTATTTTTGCGTCCAGTTTATCATGGGATCTATTCAGAATTAGACCTGTCCACAATTTCCTACAATGCTTTTTTTAATACCGCATGATGAAGTCATGCCGGCATTGTTCCCATACTACGATTAGATGTGGTCATTAGGAAATGATATGTATATCTACTTCAATGTGTCCGCAGCCCAAAGGCTGATGGTTATGACATACCACGAACTGTGCACCGCGTCCTTCGTGCTCGCCGACATCAGGTGTGCGAATGGGAGGCGTTGGTTGATTCGCCGCCCAAAATCGGTCATAGACCGCTAAACCGGGACTTTCTCCTTGGACCTGGACTAGACTGTAAATCCAGTTTAAGTGCGGCCATTACTTGCATTCTTGCGAAGCGTGGGGTATGAGTTAGAGTTAGATATGACGAGAGACATTTTTTTAAGACGCTTCGTTCTCGTCGTCATTTTTTCTAGCTTTCCATTTCTCACCTTCCCTTTACTTCGATGCAGAGCAGCAAGCTCTGCCATTTTTAAATTTAATTTAATATCTCCCTACTACTTGCAAATGGAGGCGCCCAAAAATTCGAGGGCTATATTTTCTGATTGTATTTCTCTGGTGTTTCATGTTATCGTTTTGGCGCTAGAAATGTCAGCTGGGAAAAAGCATCTGCAATATCATTATTTGAGACTTTATAGTGCTTAGTGGTGCTTTTCACGTATGGGCATATCACCAGGGAAAAAAAGTATGCACTACTCGATGTCGTCCATGCGGCTGTATGAAAAGGCCCGTAAAACTGTTAGTAGTTACTTTCATCCTGCGGCATTTTGTTTAGTGTAGCTCCAAATAAATGCCCCGCCTAGAGAAGTGCTACAATCAGGGAATGAAGAGGTGGGTCGAGGTATATTTTGTGCTGATAGCGCAAGATGTACTTGTAAACTCGTTCGTTTAATTTCCTTTCTTCATTATTTCGTTTGGGGAGCCATACAAAATAATATGAAAAAGAGGCATTAACAGTTTGACCAATTGTCTCAGCTTTTTATCCACTTCACTATATTGACAAGTGATAACTTTACCAGACGTGGTTCGTATTACGTTTTATATAGTCCAATAAAACAATTGAGCTGCAGACAGTGGTCTTGGACAACTGTGACCAGACTTCTGTGACCGTCAGTTCCAGGTTTCTTAGAATTCATGTAATATTTCTTTCTTTACACATTTACCTGCACTAAACCTGCGATAAACATTGCCGCGAGTACTTGAATTAAGTGAGTAGAATGTCCGAGGAATCTCAACTCGATCCTCCTTGTGCTGCATTAAGAGCCAATGTAACTTTTACAATATCAACACATAAAAATACCAAGACGGTCTAAAATTTGGTTTGCGGATATATTGAGTTGAATAAAGCACTTGCATACGTGCAGGTCACACAGGAGAGTGATTTTTGATTGCTATAGCAAGGTTGTGTCAGTAAACACGCTGCCTTTCTCCCGCTTTAACTGTATACGTTTGTGCGTGATTATTTCCTTCTCTTCATGATAATTTATGGCGATGAACGCTGTTGGCTTTTGACATGAGAAATAATGTGTTAATCTAATTTACATGTCCTTAACGCGCAGTTTCTTTAAAAGATCTCTAACAGCTTCACCACTTTAAGATGCCTATGTTCACAGTTTATACTGAGCGCAAAGCCCTGTTCACACACAGTACAACGTTTAGACAAAATTTGTATCTTGATATAAAACATCTGATTACAAACAAACATGATGCTGAATGCACAGAGCAGTTAGTGCGTAAGTGGTATTATTGGCGAGCCGCCTTCGCTAATGGTATGTACGTCATCAGCATTGACCAAAACTTTCCCTTGCTAACAATTATAGCGTAATGGCTGTTTGAGAATACGAGCACTGATAACTATGGCTGTCGTAAACTTACCGCAACAGCACGATGTTGAACGCGCTGATACCTATTTTCACGAATAAACTTTGTTGCATCAAACAGCCTCATCTTGCTAAAATCTTGAGCAGGCACTATCGCATAATAATATTATTACAGAATCTGTTTACTTGCCATAATTTATCTCTCGCTAAAACAAGTGAAAAAAGACCGCTGTTCATGTCACATTTCTTTTTGCTTCTTCTAGGAACAGCTGAGGTTGAGCCGACCGCTACTTCTCGGAAGGACGTGGTACGGGCTGGGCAGACCATTTCTGCAGAACACTCAAGCAGGAACGACGTTTCGAACGAAGAGGCAGGAAGCACTCCTGCGACATCACCGAATAATGCGCCCACCGCAGCTGCCAGTGAACGAACCGCTCTGAACTCTACGAGCAGCAGCAACAACAGTACGAGCAACGGGGTCACTTTCGGCACCTCTACGGCGTTGCCTCAACAGGCGTTCAGCGCTGCTTCCGTGGCTCAAAACGCAGACCACAAGCTAGCTACGGCAACGTATAAGAGTCGCGATGAGCCAACGCCGCAACCGACCATCCACAGTTCTTCATCTGATACCACTACTGCCGCCACTCAACATGGCATCGATGTCCTGGCACATGTGCAGGAAGACCGACCTAGTCAAGACACCGAGGACGCTGTAGTGACCGGACGCAGCAATTCATCAACAACACAGGAAACGGTTGCTCCTACCACTCGGTCTACGATTTCCACGGCGGCGCCGTCTTCGGTTCGACCAGAGACGGCTACTGTGCTGATGAGGCTAGACGAAGTCGCATCGTCGCTAGGAGCATCGCCTACACGGCACGGACCACATTCTACCGTGACGGCGCCTCCCAAACTAAAGAAACCGCCCGAAAAGACTAAAACGACTTCCTCTTCTGTCACTCCTTACCAAACAGCCGCAGCAAAGGAAGTAACACCGTCGCCGTCTCGAGAAGTAGCCAAAAACACTTCGTCATCCCCTCCTAGCGGCGCAGCCTCTGCAGTCGCCGCGATGACAAACATATCAGAAGGAGAAGAAGTAAGTATTACCGTGATACCAGAACAAGAGGAGCAAGTATCTAAAAACGATTCCACGTCTTCAGGACATGGGAAAGCCGTGACAGAGAGGTTCAAGGAAACCACAATAAGAACTGATAGCGTAGAGGGGTTACCATCAGCGAGCACGACTACGACAGTGCGCAGCCAAATTTTTTCATACGTGAATTACACGGACGAGGATGATGCCGCTGAAATAGCGCACGAAAAGTCCTCTACTGATAAATCCAATGAAACGGAAAAGGCAACCAATTTAACGACCATAGATTTTCACGAATACTCAACACGAGAAACTCACCAATCGGTTCTCTCTCCACTCCCGTCGGCATCTCAAACGCTCCAGCCAGAAGTTCCGTCCACTTTAGGTGAGCGGGAGAACGCCACACTCCACTCTATCCCTGAATTTCCTGTGAACTTATCTGGCCTGAATAGCTCTACTTCGGTCGTAGTAAGTGTCTCTTTTGCCGGTGATGACAACGAAGCCTTTGTGGCCACCAAAGGCAATGTATCGTTGCCCATTATCATACCAGAGCCATCTCAGTCATCCGACTTGCAGAACCTGGTTTCGAATTACAATATTAGCTCCCCGAAAATTGGCGAAAATTTCACTTCTGCGAAGAGCACCAACGGATCCGGTCATATTTCAGTTTTTCGCCCAAGCTCTACTCAGCACCGTAAGTACAGTCCTCCGACGAGAAGGACCACGGCCGCACCATCGGTGACCACGCCCAGCGTTGTCGCCGCCAAAAACCATCACCCTGGTAGAGCTGGTCTTCACTTACCGACGCGCAAAACCACTCCCGGTGCGCCGGGCTCTGCAACACACAAGCCTCATTTGGGTCGCAGCGGCACTCGTGCTCCATTCGGAAACATCGGCAGCACGCGGCGCACGACGCTTGGAACCAAGGCCACGATCCGACCGCTGACCAAGATCTTCGACCGCGCGCGCACACGGCCGCACACAAAGGCGACAACACCGCGTCCCAACCGGGGCCCCCGTATTCGAATCACCACCGGCAAGCCGACGCGTAAGGGCTTCCCCATCGGGCCGAAGCCGACGCTGGGAAACGAGACAAACTTCGACCTGGACGCCTACACTCGCCTTCTGCTCATCACCCGACGTCCATCGCGTCCTCCGGAGCCGACATGGCGCACGACGTTCTTCAACTTGACGGATCCAACGCCAGCGCCCAACGAAGTCGAGGCGCCCGTCATACGCGTGGCTGGCATTGCGAAGATCGTCGAGGGCTGGGACTGGTCGCCACTACTCGGCGATCATAACACGCACGAGTTCCGCTACTTGGCCTACACTATGCGGCGAATGGTCAGTATTTGCTTTCAGTATTTGCATTTTTCCACCCAGATATATATTTTATTAGAAGTTTTCTTTAGCAAGCACTTGAGAAACTTAACTTTGTGATGGCAGTTTCTCCCTCCGTGTGTTATGAAAACGATGCCTTAGAAGGCAAGTGTTTGTAGCATCGATGGCAGTCGCACACTAACCAGACAGATATGTTGACGGAGGGAATAGAACTCGTATACAAAGCATACGTTGCATGTTAAAAAAAAAAAATGGGTAATCGAAGTTTATTCAGAAGAAACCGTTAAGATACCTGTGCCAGCCGCTGTCTTGCTTTGGTACGTTCAACTAGTTGATAAATAAACTGCTCAGTTGGGAACACACAAACAGTTTACACTGTTTAGATAGTTTAAAGTGTTTAGGTTTCATGTTTCCATCTCCCCTCCCGCCCTTCACACACACACGCACACAATTTTATGACAAATGGTCAGCACCATTCACTTCAGCTGTATGTGTTCTCTTTCTCTCCACAGCTTGCATCGATTTTCCGCAGGACTTCTGAAGGAAGGTACCTTTACCGAGTAGATATCGATGGATTCAGGTGAGAAGTAGAAATAAGCATTGTGCCTACCTTTATGTATTACAGGAAAAATATCATTTTCCTTCACCACAAGCAATCTCAGCTGTGTGTTTTCCTGTACACATAAGGTCATACTTGCCAACTAAATCTCTTCTTTGGGCGGTCTCTTTGGGCGGTCTCTTTCTGCTTGCCCGCACTTTCTACCAATCAGCTCTACTTTTTCGTTAAGCTAATACGAGTTAAACCTACTTCAGTTAAACAAGTGAGTTCTGCAATGCTTCGCATTTCTGTGCTTGAAATCAGCGATGTAGCCTGCACTTTGGTTTACTAGTATCCTCTGGCGCGAAGACCCTCCCTCTGTCCTGTTTCTTTTTTTTAAGCAATCACGTCGGGTTCAAGTGATTCTTCCTTGATTGTTGTAGCCGTAGAGGCATTACCATTCATTTCATTGCATCTATTTTGAAATTATCCTGCGCACTGAGCGCGCAGTGAACTATAGTCGCCAGGGAATGTCACCAGTGTGCCAGAATATCGCACTGCTAATGCACAATTCAGTTCAGAAAGTCGTTCTGTTTTCTTACCGTCCGTCTGCGGATCCTCCTCGAGTGATGACTCATGAAAGCCTACCAAGAAATATAGATAGATCCAGACTTGCGTCGCCGGGAACGAAGCAGGTGAACCCGCGCATAGCGCTTGGCGAGGCGCGAGAAATTACGACGTAATGTTGGCAAACTCGGTGCTCGACGCGAGAGGAGCATGCGTGGTATGAATGCGCGTCCGTCAGGATGTCACACGAAAAACGAGGTTTTTGCCACTCTTTAGTTTCTTATCTAACCCCGGAGGTGTTTCATTTGTCTCTTGATTCATCAGAGCCTGTGCGCGCACTGACGAGACTGACTTCGCCCTTCTTTTTTCCTCATTTGTGCTCTAAATTCCATCATGCCGATCATGACTACTTCTTCTCTCCTTATTCTTTCTTATCTCTCTCTCGCCTTATGTTCTTCCCTTTATATGGAATAGCGAACCGGGTATCACCTTAGTTATCCTCCCTCCCTTCCAGCGTTATCTCATTCTCTTCGTTTTCTTAAAACGCAGGTGCTTTTCCCTTTCTCTGAAGTTCGATGAATTTTTAGCTCTGAATCTACGTTTGTTTTATCCAGTCAGCCTGTGGCACAGACGAAATGCAGTTGTATCTGTTTCCGCATTGTCTCGTTCCCAATGATTTCATTCGTTTTAGATTCATACCTCATACATGTAAGGCTGTTTCTTCCATACCACACACATCTCCGTCTGAAAAGCTCGCTCCTGCTATTTCGGTTTTCTTCTAGGCACGTCTATTACACCAGCACAATTTTCTCAGCCCGAGGGAAGAATCTTCTTTTATTTAAGGCAATCATTGGCCTTTCGATAGCTGCCTTTTTTTCGATTATGTCGAGTGTTATCAGGCGGTCTCTATTAGTGATGACCTTTTTTTCTTCTTCCCATTGTACCATTCATTTTACTAGAGTCTTTCTTCCTCTCATTCTTCCTTTCTATTGCTCATCTTTTACTCTACTGCTTCTCTTTTTTTAGAAGGTGCGAGCTTTTTTTTATTGCATTATTGTAAGCGCATAAATCATGGCTTGTGCTTGCCACGTGATTAATTTGGTTTTGCATCCGTGATTACTAAATTTGTTCCGACTGGGATATTTTTAATCAAGCGCAATACAAATGCAAGAGAAATACGTGGTCTCAGATATCTTTCTTGATTTAGAAATACCGAAGAAATAAAATGAATAACAAAGGAGAGAAAAATTTTTACAGAAATAATATTTGCTTCAATGCATGCTATGGCAAATTGGAAGTCAGTTCGGCTGAACAGCCGTTACGAGAAGCGAAAATACGGCGACAGGTCCTGGTTCGATGTCAGCGAGTTATTGAAGCGAAATGTTTATTATACCCATGGGCCTTTTTCTTGGTCGCCAGGCTCTAAAAATCGCAGCAAACCACCACCATCACCACTATTCAGTTATGCCCATGAGGCCATGACTGAATATATTGCAGGAAATCGAATACTAGCTTTGTTTATAAAATTGATTTGTTAGATCTGATATAAAATTGTTTGATTGGGGTTGTAAATTGCCAATGACTGAGTATTCCAGTTTCAAGCCTGCTTCAGGTATTCTTTATGTTTGTTTTTCCTTTGAAGTTACAACACTTAACCGAAGCACAAAGCGCTAATGTGTGAGCTTTGTTAATTTGGTGCAATGTGCTTATTTTCGGTTGCAGTCCGGGCAGTGTCATCGTGGACTACTTCGTCCTGTTCTATCAGCGAGGCGGACCCGTGGATCCTATTGAACTTGCTTCGGCATTCAATTCTCAGCTTGGCACCAACGGGTCTCTAGGCGAGGAGTTCTTCCTGGATCCCACATATACACAGTTTGAAGGTGCGTTCTTCTTTTAGAAAAAAAGACAGGAAGAATGGCACCCAAGGAACTTGATGCTAGGAGGTGCAAATTTATGAACAGGATAAACGAAGCTTGAGCTCTGGTCCCTTGCTAGTCTCATAAGAACGTGCAGTACGGTAATGTTGTCACTACATTGGCGGCAAACCTTGTTGCCTAAAAAGCTATCTGCTATAGGAGACTGCTCGAAACAGATATTGATTTATACTCTAATGTGCTAATGTAAAAATTTGGCAATCGTGAAAGAATCGTTAAAAATTGAATGATCCGAGTTAGGTATTTCTATATAAAAGCACAACTCATATCGCAATTTTGTAAACTGCGTTTGTTGGAGCGTCTGAGGGGCATAGATATGTTTTGTTACACGCGACTCAGTATTGTAATTTTGAGATAGGAGTGCAGTAAAGATCACGTACGTAGCCATTTCATCTATGTAAGCTGTTCTTTCTGTTGATTTTGTCTAGATTTGATTCTATATATTTACGCAAACTTGCGTTATGCTTGAAGAGATGGTGTCACAAAAGTGTTGTAAGACAGTAGCTTGCGCATCCAGGAGACACCTAACGAACTATAGAGCAAAGTTCTTTAGGAGGAAAGCTCTTCGCTTCATTGCAATTACGCGAGTGGTGCGCCATTGCTAAGTAACTGATGTCGGGGTGAATAGCCTTGGTCTATACTCAGTGCTTCCTCCATTCAGTGGAGGGGAGTTCCACCATTAGTATATTCCATCGGTGTTTAGCACCAAGTACCGTCTGCTAGGACGGATGTGTGATGTGCTGTAGGATAGCAAGCTCTACCCCTTTTTTTGTGCCAAGTTCCCAAGTTAGCATCAACGCACGCAGTATATAGCATAGGAATGACGAGAGTGTGGGAACCGGGAAAGCAGAACTGCCGTGCACTTGCAGATATAGGAGACAATCCATGAACTTCACGGATGTAAATATGAGACGTGCTGCGCATCACCTCAGCGACAACGTTAGCAGTGCAACAGAGAAGAAAAATAATGTTTGTTATCGGCTATTGGCAGCGGCGTTTGCGGAGTTTCTTTGTTCCGTGACGTACACACGTATGACGCAAAAAGGGAAGAGCGGTTCATTGGCGACGGCAACACGAGAAACGCCATACCGGGATTGGCATTACTCCTGCACGGCAAAACTACATAAGCGAAAATTTCAAATCATATAATTTCACAGCACGAGTGGCTGTCGTGACTTATAGGCAAGTTTTACATGTCACACTATCGCTTTTTTTGCTTTCAAATGATTCCTCATTAGTGAACTTGTGGGAGTGCGTTAACCTGGGCTAGTTGGTACACGTTGAAGGGAATCGAACAGTGGACTATGATAATACTGCCGACCTTTAGCCGTTCCGGATTCGAAGCCCGCTTGTACACAAGGGTTCCATTGTTAGACGTCAAATTTGGCTTCGATAAACACCCGGCGCCAGCCTCCATTTGTCATTCCGGAATTCAAAGACGTTCACGTAGTTTTGAGCGCGTGTCCGAGAACTCCAGGTAGCCAAACTTTATCGCGGGCCCCTCACCACGGTGTCTCTAATAGTTCATGTGTTACTTAGTACATTAAACCAGATCAATCAATCAATAATTCAATTAATTTGATTGCACTGGAGGCCTTGCGCCACAAGAACTATACAGGATCTCTTGAGCGACACCATTAGCAGCACGATGGGGCTTGTCGTACATTGCTTCGAAAATACAGTCTTTTAGAACGAACGCCAACGACAGATGGGCAGAAAGATGTTCGCATTACGGATGAGTGGCCACGCTTTCGTGAGCGCAGGAAGCACATTTTCCTAGCCAATTTTATTATGTCCATTCAGTTGCATTCACAACATCGTTGTGCGGTCTATGGTAGGAACTTATAACTCCATCTGCAATGGGTACAGGCACATAACCGCTTTCTCTCTCACTGTCTCCACGTTGGTGATATTTGTTACGACGGAATCATGCGTTCAATTTCCAGCTAAAATGGCCTTATTGCAATACCGATGAAAGGCACGAACACTAATGTACGGAGCATTGTGTGCATGCGTGTTGATGAACCACATACGGTTGCACTTTATCATCCAACGCCCCGTCCTAGTCACATATAATAACCAATGTGTTGCTTTGAATGTTAAAATACGTAAAAAAACAATATTCGTTTTCATTGCTAATGCGATTTTTGTGTATCTCAGTGGTCGGCGTGGTACGGCCCAAGCCACTGGCATCGTCCTCTGCCGAGCCACCGGTGCCGCAGTGGGCCATCGCTGTCATTGTCATCGCCACAGCGTCGCTAATCTTCATCGTTCTCTTCGGAGCTGTCACGGTGAGTGTTGTGTCATCACCCCTAAAATAGAACGTGTAGTGGCGCTGTGAAGTCATTGACGTCTTGAATTGTTGTAGCTGAGATAGAACGTACGTGCTTGTGTGTGTCTGTGATGTCACTGATTAGTAACTCTGTATAGCTTTATAAGACGGCCACGTAAGTGCCTTGTGGTTCTTTTCCGTCGTATTGCAAGTGGCAATAAACATGTGTTCTGGCTAGTAGGCTACTGCGTACTTGGAGACACAACAGGGAGGGCAAAAGCTCTTGCATTGGTAGTGTCGAGGGTAACGAGCCTGTTTTCCCGCAAAGGCGTCGCTGCCTCCTGCCGTCCTGAGCTGTATGATTGGCTTCTAAAATGAAAGATAAGTCACACGTTGAGGGAATTTGAATTTCTGATGCGCAACCCTGTTTTAGCTATAACTATATATATCTAAAAACGATGCGTTCATTCTCAAATATGACATCTGGTAGGTGTTATTGCTGGAGAGAGAGAGAGAGAGAGAGAGAGATAGCAATATAGGCAGGGCAGGGATGTTAACCAGTCAAAAGTCTGGTTGGCTAGCCTACGCCTGGTAAAGGAAGAAGGGGAAGAGAAAGAAAGTAGATACAAGCTGTACATACGTGTACGGGCAATACTTGAGTTAAAGCCACTCGCGCAAACCAGATGTTCTGAGAAAGCACAAAAGTGCCTTCACTGCCTTCTGAACCGATGATCGGCGGGGACGGTGCTCTAGTACTGTCTGTTCACTCAGAGGACGATCATCTAATTTCCTCAATGCGTTGGACAAACATTGTCTTTGTGCTTGAAATTGAGAACAATGGCACAATAAGTGGTCAATGCTCTACTCGCATCCGCAAACGTCACATGCAGGACTATCAGCCATTCCAATTAGTGCTGAGTAAGTATTCGTGAAGGCAACTCCAAGCCAGAACCGACAAAGGAGAGACGCTTCGCGTCGGTGCGGACCGACCGGAGGTCTGAGTTGCAGCGACTGCTGTAGTTTAACGCAGAACATGTGGGCACAGTTCAAGTTTAGCATTTCGGCCACAGAGAACCTGTTTTGCATTCACCAAATAGGCAAAACACAGATAAATATTAGTGGAGTTATGCAACTGTCAAAATTTGCTCAGAGTAATGTCATATCACGGTCCCGCAAAAAAAAAAAGATTCAAATCACGAGGGTCAACCTTCGTGTTTTGATTTTTGTGCGACCTATGTCTCTTCGTAAGAATACACGTACTCGCTTTCCTAAATTTTCCGCGGTAACTTAATCCGTCGTGACTGTTTCCGCATTTGACGCCTGTAGCTGCGCATGCACAGAAAGGATTATAGAAGCAACGATTTGGAGATTTCGCAAAAAGTTTCGTCCGAATTTTCGCTGAGGATATCCAGCTTCATTCAACAGCTCAGTTTTCACTTATCTTGCCCTTGTTCTCCACTTATAAGAAGGGAGGTCTTCCGGAAGTTGCTGTTGTTCAGCGCCCGGTTACGGCAACGTTCTGAGTAACTTGTTTGTCTGGTTGCCTTGTTTTCAATCTGTGTCTCTTACAAAAATATTTCTTAATTATTTGCTTCGTTATACCACGCGCTGTGGTATTGTTTCACCTTGCAGACGCATATCTTTTCTTACTGACCAGAGCTTAATTTTGATTATTGAGATAGCCGTTCTCATCGGTAGCCTATATTCCCAGAACGTCATCATATAATGAAAAAAAAAAATTGGCGCCTTCTGAAAAAGCCTTAGTCGACATTGGCTCATACATATAAATCGACCTCCCGCTGCTTTGGTGGGCCTTCTGGCTGCCATATTTTACAGCTGGTTTCTGAACATGCGAGCTGCGAGCCTTTCAGAATGTGCGAACTTGATACGTACACGACACCAGCCGTACGCTGAAAATGAAAATCTTGCACCGACCAATAAACTACCCTGGGTCCGTTCACATCCGAGACAGACATTCCTTCGTTACGCTTTATTTTTTTTTAATGAAGGTTGACCTGCGGAGTAAATGTTCACTTAACTAAAATGGTGGAGAAATTGCATGCTTTTCCTCATGCAGAAATTGCAGTGGTGCCTCCGCAAACTTATTGCTCAAGAGTCGATGCCTATAACTGTCCATCTGGTGAATATTTAGCTTGGGAGCTATTATTAACCTTTCTCCGGTAGCCTTCGTTTCTGTGCAGAGTCACAACAGGTGATTAATGTCCACTGGCTGCAGAAGCCGGAGCAGAACACTTTGCGCAGTTCGCTGGGCATTCAGATATTGGACCAGAGGTCTGGTGAAGGAAGGTGTAAGAGACACCGCAGATCACATTCTCCGGAGAAAGACGTCTTCCACCCGACAAAGCGTATTCCGTTAAGCTTGCTCTGAAGGTGGAGAACGGCTGCACATGTTTTACAAACAAGCTACCACCACTCTTTCGAACCCACACAGCGAGTATAAACGACAACGTATTTACAGGATACATTTAGGAATGGGATCCGGTGGAGACGTATGAAGCGTCTGCCTCCGTGCGACTCGATTTTATTTGCATATTGAAACTGGGTTACGCTAGGAGCTAAGGCGCTATGAGTAATAAAAATTACTGTACGGGAAATGCTGATGGACTAGTGAAAAATGAAAAACACCGAAAACAACAAATAGTTCACGCAAAATGAACATGGCTTCCACTACCGCAATTTTTCATTTTACTTTGTAGTAATCCGCATATTATTAAATTTTTGAGACTGTATTTAGTGTTATTACACACTGCATGTCTCCAGAATTGTGTTGATGAAGCTACAGTAGACATAAATCATAACTAGTCATTATAAGACAAATCATAAGCCATAACAAATAACTAGTCGGTGCACTTACACTTCCGCTTGCACCTGCAGATATACGGTCGCACGGCTGAACGGCGCAAGTACAACAATCGGCTGCAAGACGATGATCTGGAGAACGTGACGCCATCTCCTAGCAAGGAGTGGGAGAGCAAGCTGGCCGCGTCGTACGAGAATTTCGCCGCCGACAGCGTCTATGACACCGAGGACCTGCACTCGCCCCCACCTTCTCACGATCCGTTCCAGTACGACGACCGGTACAAGGTAACCTGTGAATGGGCCCTGGGCAGCCCACATACGCTTTCAAACTCACCAAGGAAGGGAGACTAATATAAATGGGATATGTTTGCTGGGCAGCTAACCGAGGATAAAATTTGAGCCGAAAGCGATGTTACAAATGCACACTGCACATGCACGATATCAGCAAGCGTACTCTTTCGCAGCATATCCCAGTATCGGGTTGATGCCGGTGTACTTCAGTAAAGACAGAAATTATTTTGTCTGATGGTACGCAGAGGCAGTGCTGCGCTAGCGACAAAGTACGGCTGAAATATCCAAGTTTGGTCCATAGCGTATATCCAACGCAGATATTAGAGCGACTCCTCGGAGTACAAAGTGGCTGCAGGAGTAGATGAACATGTCTGTATTCTTCCGCATGTAGTGATTAACAGTGGCAGAACAAGGAATGTCTGTGGGAAGGCCGCGTTTAGACAAGAGGACTAGTCTTCGTCAGTCCCCTTGGCGAAACGCTGGATTCAGCAACATTCCTTGTTCCAGCACTGTTAATCACTCCAAACCTGTATTTCGCTGTAAACTATTCCTCGTGTTTTAAGCTTCCGCATAATAGACACGAAATGCACAAATTAAGTGCACATTTCCGGATTTCGCGCCAGAACTTGCGCGGACATTGTCGCTGAAAAAAAGTTTGCATCTCGCCGAGAAGGCTGATCTAGAGCCCGATTTACCTTATGCTCTTTTTATGTGTTGTTATGCATTATCGCTTTACTGTATTAGTTCTACACTACAATGGAGAGATCAACTTTACGTTTTCTACATTTGACACAGGGCCCTTAAAGTTAATTGTGTGCACACTTCTATTACATTGCCATAGTTGTTAGTGGTTGACCTAGATTCACAAATCGCAATTTTGGGAAAAAGTACACGTAAAATCGCAACCTATGCATTTGAAGCATTTAATATCAAAATGATAAGGAAATTTCTCTCCGTACCAGTGTCCTCTCTATTAATATGTTAAATTAGTTAACTTCTTTGAAGGGTTATCATGAATCAGTATTTATCTTAGTGTCCCGTGTGTGCATTTTTTTCCTGGCTTTCTTGTTTCCTTTGGCGCATGTGCCAACATTTGTGTACACACGAACAGCCGTTAAGTAAGCTTAGTTGCAATGGGAGTGCACATGCGTTATTTATTCCTCGTACTGCGTTCGTCCCCCTTTTGCCCTGGGTGCACCCGGCATCCAATGTTCTGTTAACCAATGGGAACACTTGAGCGCAATGTTACCACACGAACAAAGGAACGTTCAGTCGCGAGGTGACTGGTTCTGAAACCACCATGTAGATTTGAGATTTTTATTGCCATGTCATATGTGCAGTATAGTCATTACACAAGTGTTGACGTGTTTGCGTCTTACCTGGAATATTGAATGTGCACTCTTGATGTTCATTATTATTTTTGTGATCCTTACTTTTCATGCAGTCATGGTAGGAGGATATTGAGGTAAACTTTCTTTTCATGATCTTTTTGTCTTACAACTATTTTTGCAGTAAAAAGCATAAGTGAATATATGTAAAAGAAAAACCATTTTTGGTTATGAGAAACGTTCTGTACAGTAATTATCCTACGATGTCAGAGAATGTAACAAGGATTTTCCTCTTGGGCTGCTTCTTGACGCACACTTCTCCTTTGCTTTTTCTTTCACTATAGCGGAAGCAGCATCATATGCAGCTTAAGCTCGAATACCAGCAGCGTCAGCTAAAGAAGGAACAAGAACAACAACAGAAACAACAAAAACAGTTGTATCAGCAACATTGGTGGCAGCGTCAAAAGCAGCACCAGCAGCCAGCACAAGAACACGAACTGCAAAAGCAACAAAAGCAATGGTATCAACAACATTGGTGGCAGCGTCACAAGGAGCACGATCAACGGGAGGCACATGAACAGCAAAAGCAGCACAAGCAATTACAGCATCAACAGCAGCAACAACAAAAGCAGAGGCATCAACAGCAGCAACAGCAGCAACAAAAGCAGAGGCATCAACAGAATTGGTGGCAGCGTGTGCCATCAACACTGGAAAAGCATTGGCAGCAGCACCAAAAAGAGCAAAAGCATCAAAAGCAGCAGAAGCTTCAGAAGCAGCAGCAACAGCAACAGCAGCGATTGCAGCAACAGCACATAGATAGTGAGCGAGACCAGCAACTCAGGCGGGAACTAGAGGAAAAGGCGGCAATCGAGGCTAGTCTCAATGCTCAGGACACGTGGCGCAACAAGTGGGGCGTCCTGGTCAACAAACTGCCCCTGCACGCACGCGACACCGCCTTCTGAGCAAATGCGTTCGTGCACATTTGTACAGGCTCACACAAGTCATTTGGTGGAGTGCTTCAGGCATAGCGTTTGCAAAACTCCGTGCGATTTTTCCCTCGACCACTTACTTGGCCACTCACAGGCACAGGCATTCCATGTGAAGGAACAGGAAGAAAAAAAAAAAGCATCAGAAGCTTATCATGCTAGACTTCCCATTGCTCAAGTATGCTACCTTCCTTTGTCGATCGAACAGAATATGTCATTCTTTTATGCAAATCATTTATTTCTTTAACTGACATTTAAACAGTGCATCCGCATGGAGTTTTGCAAGTGGCTTGGCTGAAGAGCGTCCCCCACCACGCACCTGATGTCATTAGTCCTGTTTGTTGCAACACGCTCCTGGGAGCAGCTGATCGTTCCTACCCCGAGGCGGTGCCACCATCCCTCTTGACGCCGGCCTTATACACTCACGAATACTCATGGGACCTCGTGTTGCCTGCCCTCTTAAGGTCCCGCCAGTAACTCAACAACACACTTTTGCACTGAAGCAGTCGTTATATTCATTTTTAGGCATGAAAGACATAGAAAGGAGTGCAATTGTGAATAGGGTTAAATATTATTGTAGGGTTTTTGGCCGAGGTAGCTAGTGGTAATTGCCTACTTACCAATGCTTTCTTTTTTGTATTCATTAATATTTGCTTTCTACGTGGTATAAACTGAAACAGTGAAAAGAAGGAGCTCTCCGTGTTGGATGTATTTTTTCCAGCACTCGTAACGCGGAGATTATTGTTAAAGCATGTGTTCAAGGTTGCTGTCACCAATCTAGTTAACTTATATAAGTACTGTACACTTCCGTTGCACTGAGAATGCTGCACTGAGAAAGCTGATTTGCAGCGATGAGCCAGCCTTGCAGCTATAAAAAGAATTCCTGTGCTACCTCGGCCATAAAGCCCCGCTTTCAGAGGACTCATTGCGCTTGCCGCCGACATACCCTGGCGGAAGACTTCTCGGCAGCCTTTCGGCTCTAATTGTCTCTTGTATGGCCTAGAGGGCACGCTTTGATTGACTTTGCTTGGTAGAGTACTGCTACACGTCCAGGGTCAGTGGGGGGGGGGGGGGGGGGGTCTGTCGACAATGAAAGACATGACTTAAAGTCGTCTCCCAGGATTGACAGAATCTGCTCGAGGAGCAGCAGCGCCCCTCAGATTTCTGAATATTGTAGGTGCAGGCGGAATGGCCTTTGCAGCTTCATTTTCACGCGAGTACCCACCAACGCATCTCACGTCAGTGCCAGTGCTCCAAAAATCTTCGGTCTGCTGGAGAGCACCATACCCAAGCAGAAATCACAATATGCGTCAGCTCTTACTCTATTGCTGGGCACATGTCTTTTTGTAGCTGATTTATTAGACTCTTAGATCTTTTTGGCACACAAGTCCTAGAAGTAGTTTTTTTGATCAAATAACATATATGAAAATTTTAAGACTACAATGACAAATAACTGAATGCAGCCTTCTTTCTCCGAATTTTTTCTACCATTATCTTTAGCGTTGTGACCACGGCTGTTCAGTAATAGCAGAATGTGTGTTACGCCAACTATTCGACGTACGTCAATTTTATGCGCAGTAGGAAAGAGCATAACTGAGATCTAAGACATGGACGGTCACTTCGTAACTTATGCCGCTGACTGAAGCATACTAAGAATAATGTTGCAAAAAGTGAATGTGAAAGACCAACGAACCAAAATAACGTTACTTATGCCAACAATCTTTCCTTCTGCATAGCTTCTGCGCCATATTACTTCACAAATGCATCCAACTAGCTGAAACAAAGCTTTCTTTACTGAGTTTAGCTTTTAGTCAAAGTTCTCTAAATATGGAAAGAAAGTTGGCTTTTGACAAATTTTGCTTTGAAGCAAGAAGCTAATTACTCACGAGTGTTTCAAATAGCCGCAGGTCTTACACCAATTGGTTGCTTTCCCGGCACAGTACATAATTGTTATTATCTTCAAGTCTCATAGGAGTGCCTAACATTGAGTGGGATTTGTTTCCTATCGCTTAGTCGCTTGTGTTAGGACGTTGTGCTCGCCTCCGCCGTTTCTCCTTTTTTATTTTTAAATTGTGGTAAGTGCGTGCTTCTTTCATGAGGCAATTTTTTTCCCTTTTTGGCATGAATGTCGTTGAAATACAGGATAAGGTGCGTACCGTCCCCTGCACATCTGCATTCCGCCTGCAGCTGCAACATTTTATATAAAGGCAATCTAATTTTCGAGCCATGTTATGTTTAGCTTTGGGAGATTGACGTCACTGATAAAAAGCAACGCTCGGTATGGGTTAACAATTACTATTAAATTTTTTGTCTATTTTCCGACTGGTGTATGAAAGGGAACATTCTTTTGGTATTTATGTCGTTCAACTGATTCACACAGACGGTGAGGAGACATAACGCCTGCGAAACGTCTATTTTGGCGCGGACAGACGCTTCACAAACAGGAGTAATTGATAATTAAGTATGCATGATCTAGGCTCAGCCCATTCCTATCAGTGAAGTTACAAAAGTTAAAGCATCCCCCAGTCTTTATCGTTCTGCTATGGTGCGAACCTTAAAGTTGTAATGGACGTGTAGCCAGTGCTCTATGATGTGCGCGTAATGCTTAATGTAAAGAAGCAAGAGGAATCAACCACGCATTTTGCCAGGACCATGCTATTCAGGCGGAATGAAGGCCCTTGTTCAGTCTTCACCACCTTCGCTGCCTGCAAAACTGGATAATCTGCGTGGCATATTGTGAGTTACAATCAAGACATCACCCCTTGTAACAGCAGGTGTGTTTTAGCTATTTATATCTCATTCTTTCATAGCAAGTGTTCTAATGACTTCAGCGCTTGTTCGTCCAGTTAACACATTACGCCTCATAAATGCTTTGTACAGCCACTATAGCATGTAGTAATCATGTATGCCGAGATCTCAAGGCAGGAAGGTGCTACTACCACCCTTGAGTCTATTTTTGCATGAGTCATGCTATTTATTGCTCTGTATACTTTAGCAGAGGGAGCCTCAGTAGTTCACCTTGTTCGTAGTTTATCTTATTTGTCACGTCATCGTCACACTCACTTGTAATACACATAAAGTAGATGTTCACGAATCTAGAAAGTAGTTTTGAGATAAAACAAGTCACTGTTTCTTACCTAGAAAAGCAGAAAACATCATGATCAAGCCCTCCAAGACTCTAATAACAAAAACATCCGAGATGTATAAAAAGATACATATTTTCCTATTTACTGCTAGAAAACAGAAAAGTTGTATACAAGCTTCGGCTAACAGAACATTTCCGAGCGTAGTAATCCCGTACGCAATTTTCTCCCCTATTTTTTCTCTGGAAAAAAAATGTTTACATCACTTTAAGAATACCCTATCCATATTCATCCTTACACAGTCCGAAACGCATTCTTTAGCATTTGTACTTTTTTGTCTCTAGACAAAAATGACTCTTGAAAGATAAGAACTAGCCGTTGACAGTGATAACTTGAACCCTATACAACCAAAATTGCACAGGTATGTCTAGAGGATGCCGTGACATCTGTCATATCCTTTACACTGATAGCAGGCCACTGTGAGATCAGTGTGTCATATGCGATTAGTGTTTCTCATGTCCTGCTGTGGCACCATAATGTAGTGTCACTCAATACCAAAATATATGTTTCTGACACAAAGTGTCGGCCAACTGCCTCAGTTGCTGGAATCGTAGCGTGAATGTGTTAGCTTTCTCTGACTAGACTGTAGTGACTGCTTAAATATTGCAATGGAGAGCGTGGTTTTGTCCAACTAACCCTCAAGGAACCATCATTCAGCTAGTCAGGATGGGTCAAGTGGTTACTGTTTTTAACTGCACTCTAGGTTTTCGTTTATATTTATGTGTGCCGCAAATTTCTGTACATTGCCAAGTAAACGCCTGTACATTTTTGTCGTATAGATTGCATATTTATTGAACAGGTGCAAAGCAATGTACCTACATCTTTTGCCTTCTTGTAGCGCTCAACATATGTCGTGTTGATTCTTGTTTTTGTGAGCTGTTGTAACGTTCACTAACCAAGATGTTAGCCATAACAAATATTTTTTAATGATTGACCGATATTTAGGGTGGCAGCGGAATGACAGATGTTATGTTTTTCTACAAGTATCCTGTTAAATATAATTAGGGCCAAATAGTTTCAAGGTGATTCAATTGCTGCCGTTTAAGTACAGCGATTCATAAAATTTAAACAAGTTCGAATGGAAATGAACGTTTTTTTCTGGTGTACGTCTTGGTTAGCGCCAATTGGAGGGCTTTTTTGAGCATCTTTATGTGCAGACACCAATATGTAGTCAGCTTGGTGCAGAACCATGCGTGTATATTGACTTACATGCTTAACTTCTAAGTCACCTCCACTTACTTCTGCAGCGTGTGTTCTTGTTTGCAATCATTATGTACGGGTGTCACCAGATCAAACAACAGAACAGAAATCCGCGGAATAATTTGCAACCGAACAAAATGAATGTGGAATTAAATTGATATCCACGTAATAACGCTATATATTTTCTGCACTATATATTTAGAGCATTGAGCTTATTGTACACGAAAGGGAAATGTTGATTCGAAGGTCGTATTACGCAGCGTAGCACCGTCAGTCGGAAGTTGATTAACTTTACGGGAGAAGATGCGTCATGTTATTGACAGCTACCCGGGCAACTAAAAATGTTGTTGACGAGCGATAAACAAGAAGTCCATTTGTCACATCTAATGCGTGAAGCGGCTATAAACACATCCATTGTTAGAGCTTAACACTAGAAGACGCAACTCACTGTTTAGAAATACTTGGCATATGTTGGCCGACATTTTCTTTGTTGACCAAATAAAACAGAAATTGTAGTTACATCACATTGAAACAAAAAAGAACGATCATATCACACTCATGCTTGCGCGGGCTATTTTTGTGCGCGTGTATAGATGATATTGTCACCACGTGACCACATTGTTACAGTTTAAATCCTGTGTTATTTACAGCAGACACAAATATTAAGCCTGTATAAGTCTAGTCTCACTCACACAAAAGCCTCTCGTATGTAGCACTGTAGGTGACGGCACAAGGCCTGCAAGTGGAACACTACGGACGCAACCTAGTTTTCTGCCTTGCACCTTCCAGCTTTGACTTCTCGCACATAGCAGTGTCGCACTGCTTTCGGAATTCGAGTTGTGCCATCCATACCGTTTTTCCTCTTTGCAGTTTGGAAACACGATGTGAAGAGGAGAGGTCTTTTGAAGTCACGCGTTGCAATTGTGTTTTTGTACCACACGCTTACTTTTTCTCAAATATATATGCTGCTTCCGACAATGTCGCTGTCCTCATGTGTGCTTTATTTTCGTCATTGATGGTGCACAACCTTTCTCGATAGGACTTAAGCTCCAAATTTTATCCAGCTACAAAAAGCGTGGTCATCTGCGCCGGTAAGGTTGTGCAGTGAAAATGTCGCTTACGAAATACGAACAGCTCAAACAGCAGTCGCAAACAAAACTGATTGAGCCAGAATAGGCATATTATGACGGCAACAGCTCAACGTGTTTTTTAAACGCGTTTTCGGTTATCCGCAATTAACAGAATGTACAGAAAAGTCGCTTTCTACGATTCGCTTTCTACGACAGAGTACAAACTTACTCATGATATCTTCCTATGCAAGCAGATAAAGGGTATCAGTGACCATGCGTTTCTGCCAAATTTTACTGCGTGGCTGAACCTAAAATATTGGTTATTAAAAAGCGTACGGAAAGCTCAAAGGTAGGTGTGAATTTTATTGGTGCAATAAAACAACAATTTCATTGTGCTTCAGCATGTCGCACGTCTCTACGATTGTTGGTTATTGCTTCCAGCCACACTGAGCAAGACTGCGTCTTACATGCAGCGAGTACTTTCGCATTAGCCATCTGTCACCCTAGGAAGAAGCAGACTAGATGTGTCCGTAAGTAGAGCAGGTGGAATGCGACCGGCCCTATAATATGTTAAGCGTAACGACAGAATGATATATGTGCGCACAGCTAAAGCGTAGCGGGCTGACCTCGGGAGAATATTAAAAAACTGATTTTTTACTTATCCGATTTAAAACAGGTACTCAAGCTAAATGGATAATATATTCATAGCTTAATATTGCGAGAAGTTTGCAGAAATTGTGGGAATTTTTTTTGTGATAAAATATATAGATTCACTGCTCTGCCTGCCTTCGAATCAAGGCGGACCCTTTAGAGGAGGACAACACCGCTGTTGTCACGGCTTACACCGCAGCTGTGAAACGTGATCCCTATTTGCGCAAGGTTGTCATGACGTTGCCACAAACGAGGAAAAAGGAAAAAAGGAGTAGACGGCGCGAAGGGTCAGGTATTAAGTCGGTCTGCTTTTGTGGCCTCGGTGATCAATCACAACCCATGATAGCGAAAGAAAAGTTGCCGAAGAGCGTTTGGTATACCTAGCAAATACTATTGCCTCTACTTTTCTTCCGTATTTTTTAAATGTTTCGCTGAGATAGTAGGCCGTACGCGGGAATAGCTTTGCCATTGCCTCTGATGCGAAGCAATGTTATGAACATGAACTATCCCAATGAGACGTACCTGTTGTTTACGGGCGCACTTGTGCATGGTCGTCCTAAAGCTCTAATTTTTTGACCGCATAACTCTCAAAGGCACGCAAGTGTGTTTTAACATTATGTGCTTGTTTTGATCGTTTACACCACCGAAGTCTTAAATCAAATAAGAATTCTCACATGCTCAGCTACTTCTCCGTCCATCTTTCGACGTTTAACTTCGCGCTTTTCGTGGCTATGCGCCACTAATATTCGCGGGAAATGTCAGAGCGGCTCTTTTTTCACCGTCGCATTCATTTAAATTGTGTACTTGCACAAATTTAGAACCATCTGAACCCCTGTGGTGTAACCAACGAGAGTTTCAACGACGTGAAGGGAAATCCAAGACAAAATAAAAACTCTTGCATGAGTGATGAGCGGATGTTGCCAGGTTGTTCTATGGTCCTATGGGCCTATGGTTCTATGGTCCGCAAACAAAAGGCTCTACTTGGATAAGACGTTCCAAGAATGAAAGAGACATTAAGTTTGTAACTGTTCTTGGTGAATGAAAATTAACACGTGACGAGTAGTCAAGTTTAGTAGATACTTGCCACGTAGTCAAATATGTGGCAACTCTTCAAATGACAGGAAAGTTGCTGTCGCTAATGACGTCCTTATTGTTGACTTCAGTGTGCTATCTATAATAATGGTGTAATTGTCAACTGTATACGGAGCGAAGTTTTAGTGACTACGGTATTGTGAGAATCAGCTCGAAGAATAACAATTCTAAAGCATCGCTTATGTTAACTTTTCTAGCGTCCAAATTCGTTAATTGTCGCTGCTTACTCTGTGTACGTACAACGTCACGCCTGCGTTTGTTGAGGCTGATTGCTAATAAACTCTACGCTCTTGCTTTGCGAAATATTCCAACCGGAAATATCTTCTGGCGCGAACTAAGCCGAGGCACCGTTAACTAGCTGTTGACGCTTAAATCATCAATCGAAATTAGAATTTGCTATCTTGCGTTTCTCTATGTGGTCATACAGAAGTTAACGGGCGAAGAATATCTTTAATCAAGCCTCCGTGCAAATGACCTGAAAGAACAATAAAAAAATATTCATAGTGTAAGTAGCTCAATCTGAACTAGTTGGTTCATTGCTGGCAGATAATCTTAAGCAACACTGTACAGACAAGGATTCGGGCAGTAAACAGCGTCCATGGATGTGTCCCTCTTTCTATGTCCTTGACATCTGCACTACTAAAGATTCTATTCACAGTGACTGTTGTCTTTCTACCATAAAAAAGAAACTTACCCACCGCTGTAGCTCAGTGGCTATGATGTGGCGCCGCTCAGCACGAGGTCAAGGCTTCGCTACCGATCACGGCGATCACATTCCAATGGGGCTTGATGTAGAAACGCTCGTGTACCATGCATTGGGTGAACGTCAAACAACACTAGTTGGTCAAAATTAAACTCGATTCTTCCATCATGAGGTGCCCGATAATCATATCGTGATTTTAGCAAGTAAAACCTCTGAAATAGATTGAAAAAAGGGAACCTTCGGATTCCCGTGGGGGAGCTCAAGGAACGATGAGCTTCAAGCAAAGAAAGTGTCTTTATTAAGTGCCAAGGCCATAGGCGACAAAGGTATTTACAATTCGGATATTTCTCAAAGCAAGTGCGTGAAGTTGGTGAACAACCAGCCTCAACAAACACAGGTGTGATGCTAGTCGTACATGGAGTAAGCAGCTAGAATTAATGAATATGGCTGCTAGGAAAATTAACATAGGCGATGGCTAAGAATCGTTACTTCTTTCGGCGGATTCTTACGATACAGTTATCACTAAATCTTGGCTGCGTATAAAGTTAATAATTACACCATTATTAGAGACAACACACTGAAGTCAACATCATCCGCGACAAGAAATTTCATATCATTTGGAGAGTTGCGATATATTTCACTAAGTGTTAAATATTTGCCCAACTTGACTACTTGTCACGTGCTAGAGAGAGAGAGAGAGAAGAACGGCATGGAGGTTAACCGGAGGCGAGTTTCCGGCTTGCTACCCTGCACTGTGGTGGGGGATCTAGGGGTTGTAAAGGTGACAAAGAGCGAGGGGAGAAAAATAGGAACAAGAAAAAACAGAAAGAGAAAGAAAAGAGGTGACAGAAAAGGCGTTCCTATCACAGGCGTTCACACAGGCCGGTCGATCTCAAGAAGCGCAGTAGCGCTTGCACGGCCTTCTGAGGCGATGTTGACTCGCGTCGATGTTCCAGAATTCTTTCTTCCGTCAGGGGCTGGTCGTCCAACTGGTTCAGCAAGATGAAAAGCGATGGTCTCTGCACACTTTACTGCCGGCATTGGCATAGAACATGACGAGTTGTTTCCGCGTCGCCGCAATAGCCACATGCTGCGGTGTCGGCCATCCCTATGCGGAATGCCTGGGCATTGTGGCAAACGAGACGCCCAACCGTAGCCTACACAAAAGGGCCGTGACTCTTCGGGGAAGTCTTGGTCGAAGTCGTAGGCTTATGGTTGGATCCAGGGTGTATAAACCGGCATGCATAAAATGTGGTTCATTCCACTCTGGTGTAGCGCATTGGCGTGCAAAAAGGCGGAGCATTCTTGCAGCTTCTGTCATAGACAGCGGGATCAATAGGCGATTGTCTACTGCAAGGGCTAAACGAGCAGCTTGATCGGCACGTCCATTGCCCATGATGCAGCAGTGACTTCGTATTCACTGAAACATTGTTGCATGTCCTTTCTCAGTCAAGTGGTGTATGGTTCCTGTGATTTCAGATAACAACTGTTCATGCAGACAACACCGTATGACTGAGAATAAACAATGTAGGGCGACTCGAAGCGCTGCGAGTGCTGCTGCCGTCGACGTTGTCAAGTGAAATATTTTCAACTTGATAGTTGTAGTTTTTGCTGGAATGACGACAGCTGCGGTAGAGCTCTTCGGCAGGACGGAGCCATCAGTGTATATATGGGTGTATTACCACTACTTCTCATTGAATGTAAGTAAGGTAGGCTGTTTAAGAGCCGGCGATGACATATCTGCTTTTTTCCGGACGCCACGTATTGTCAGGTTGATCTTTGGTTGAATGAGGCACCAAGGAGGTGTCGAAGGTCTCGCGGTAGGCGTGTGAAGCAAGATGGTATAGCCTCCGGATGTGCGGATACCGTTCGGCAGGACGAGGCACGTGGTCTCTCCGCAGGTAGAGAGGCTAGATGGTGTCAAGGAGTGCGGGCAAGGTGGCTAACGTGCACTCTTATTGCATCATCTGTGATGTGGGTCTTCATGAGGTGGTCCCTGGTGATTAGAAAAGTTGCCGACGTCGGTCCGCTTCGAGATATGGTTAGACAAATCCTGAATGCTTGTGCCTGAACGCTCTGAATAGTACGTAGGCTTGGTTTACTTGCGTTAATCAACGCTGGTACGCTGTACCGCAAGAAGCAGAGAAAAGGTACCCCATATAGCCGCAGCATAGCGCTCATGGACATTCCCCAGGTCTTTCCAGTGAAGGACTTGAGAAGCCGACAGATACCTGGTCAACCGCTTCTTCGTGTACAATGCATAAGGGCTCCATTACATATCTCTGTCAATTATGACACCCAAGAATTTGTTAGAGCGTACAAATGGTACCACCTGCCCAGTGATTAATGTGCTCTAGAGCGTTGTGGGCTTACGCGTGCATGCCACACGTGCACATTTATCCAATGAAATCTCCAGGCCTTGGTAGTAGAGGTAGAGTGTAGTCTGAGTGGCAGCTTTTTGGAGCTTTGCTCAGCCTTAAGCGGGTCACTCCAGACGCCCAAACGCATATGTCGTCCGCGTAGATTGGTAATTTAACTGTGTTTGAAGGTGATCAAGGAGACCAGTCAGTGTGATGTAAAACAACGTAGGGCTCAGCACGCCGCCCTGGGGTGTGTGGAGGCCAGGGCGCCCTGGGGTTTGCTGAAGAGTGTGGCCGTCCTAGGTGCTCACAAAGAAATGTCGCCTAGAGAGATAACTATGTATCCATCTAAACATCCGACCCCCGAGGCCAACGTCTTCGAGAGCGGTGCGGATGGCTTCATGTGTAACGTTGTCCCACGCCCCTTTGACGTCGAGGAACGAAGGAGCGCACAGACGTTTACATCCTTTCTTGTGCCGAACGTAAGTAACTAATTCGACGACGTTGTCCATCGATGAGTGGCCACGTCGGAAGCCTGCCATGGCATCTGGATTTATGTTGTGGTATTCCAAGTACCACTTCAGGCGTCCTAGGATCATCCATTCCATCTTTACCCGCACTTCTCGCCAATGACAATATGGCGATACGATGAAAGCTTCAATGGAGGGTTGCAAGGCTTCAGAAGCGAAACTATGCGCCTAGTCTTCAATCTTGGGGGAAGTGTGCTTGTGCCAGTTAGGTAGGATTCATTACACATTTCAAGCATAACACTCCTCGCCCGCTTACCTAGATGACAGAGAGCTCTGTAAGAAACTCCGTCAGCTCCTGGTAAAGATGTACGTCTGCATAAAGCCAGCGCCGCCTTGAGTTCATGGATGGAAAATGGTAGATTCGTGTGGGGGTCACGTGATGGCGGGGAGCTGATGGAATGTGACAAGTTTTTGCAAGCTGTGAGTTGCCCGGATAATCTGGCAGAGATGTCTTCTGCGACATCAATACCTGGTCGCTCTTGGAAGAGGGCCAGAGCCTTGAATGGAGACCGCTGTATCGATGACGTCCTATGCCTTCACACCGGTCCTCCGTAATTGCGATAGGGGCTTACGAGGGTCTAACGATTCACAGAAAGCAGTCCAGCGCTGTTACTCCAGTTTACCTAACCGGTGCCGGATCTTCTTTTGTAGGCGTCTAGCAGTCCGTCGATCATCCATTGACTTCTTGTGTCGGCATCTACGTTGGGAACGTCGCCGGATTGCTCAAAGTCGCTCTAATTTTATATCAAATTTAGTGAATTTTGAAGAGCACTATAGAGCACGCGTATTACCTTTCATTGTGCTCTTTATTGCGTCTTCCAAATTATGTAATAAAATACTCTGACAGAAGTCTTCCATAACACACTGGAATTTGGGCCAGTCCACTCTTTGGATTTTATCAGTTGAGTTGGAAGAGGAAAGTCCTCTGATCTTGACATACGTGGGAATATGTTTCATTCTTAGGACGTCTTATTCAAGTAGAGCCCTTTTTTTTCGGACCATAGAACTACGGATTGGACAAACTGGTGACATCTGCTCACCACCCATACAAGAGTTATTATTTTAGCTTAGATTTCTTTTATTTGTGTCTTCAACTGGCTTTGTTTATTTCCTATTATAATATTACATGTTTCTCTAATTCATATTTAGTGCATGTTTTTTCTTTAACAAGCTTTTTCCTATTACACTGTGTATTTGTATTGTGTTAACGCTCCTGCGATGGTAGTTAAGGGGCTACAGTATGTAAAATAGTTGCTTTAGTGCTATAGGTGTATCAACAACAGTGCAGACTTTGTTCTTTATATTACTACGCTTCCCAATACAAGAAAGGGGCTGGCAGATGGAATGGCACACTGTGGTACTTCAACCCTGTTCATCTGATCATCTGAGGCACTTCAACCCTGTTTTAAAAAAGTTTATACGCTTCCCAATACATCTTAGAAAGATTGAGCCAACCAGCCTAGCAACAAGTAATAACACGTACAAAAATATAAATTAATAAAAATTATATATATATATATATATATATATATATATATATATATATATATATATATATTTGAATTGTGCGCCTAGGTTTCAACAACTGCAAGTAGCATTGGCAATACTGACAGCCCTGAAGTTATAAAATCTGCAGGCAAGAAAAAAATATTAATTTATGTAACACATCAAGTTAAGTTCTTAGAGCCCGGAAAGAAAGAAGAAAAAGCAATTGGAAGAGAGCTGCGGAAGGAGAGCGCGGGTGTCACTGTGCACACCCTTAGTCCGGCAGGAGGCTAAAGCTATTTAGATTGCGGAGGCCGGCGGAGGCCGCAACCTCAAGGTCATCAGTGTGGAGGATTAAATAAAAAAAAATCATATGCACCGGTCCCATGTACATCTTAGACACAAACTTGAAGACCGAAGAGTTGACTGTTGGGCTAGTTGGTCGTCCATATTTGAAGTAGTAACTTAGCGCGAATAAAATCTAATAAAAATAATAATAATAATAATAATAATAATAATAATAATAATAATAATAATAATAATAATAATAATAATAAGGTCTGTGGTCTTATTTGCGCTAAGTTACTACTTCAAATATTGAAGACCGAGATTTTGAAAACTGACTTGACTTTGCCAAGTGCATTTTCACGAAATGTGCAGAAGAACCTGACTTTCTCACTCGCGTGCTTGGCATGGATGAGGCTAATTTTTCCATGAACTCAAAAGTTAATCTTCAGAACGCGCACTACTGGAGTGGTAGGAATGCCCACTGTCTACGGTGGGGATCTATAACAAACAAGAAATGTCAATATTCAGCGAAAAGAGAACCGCTGTTTCAATAACGTGCGTAAAGTATAAACGCGTCGCATGATTAACCTGAGACTTTAAAGCCGAGAAGCTCGTAAATACCAGACACCGTAACGATAGAAAGTGTCACCATAGAATCATGAGAAGGTTCGTCATGCGATACTATTCAACATTGGCTACTGCTGTACCTCCATTTTATCTGTACACTAACAAATGTTGATACGCGCAGATCTATGTTTGCGTCACTTTCGTGCTACCCGGAACCTGTAGGAAACAGTTTGTAAGGGAACGCCTGAATATGCAGTATATTGCTGTCTTCTCCTATGAAAAGTTGACTCCATCACGCAGGGTAACACATTTTAGGCATTTCAAGAAATAAAAAAAAATATTAAGTGCACATTTACTCTGGCGTATGTCCCTTTACTTCACGTACTTACAACAGCGGCAGCAGCAACAACAACAACAAAATTAGTTGAAGATGGTGAAGGAGCTGCAGAAATGTAAACTTCCTTCCCTGTGCTCTCAAGGCATTGTCACGAATCGCGATGGCAATTATTAGGAAATAATTTAAGTAAAGTCGACAGTTATAAGGTTTGGTACCCGATCATCTCATTAAGGGAAAGTGCAGAACAAAACACAACACAAAGAACAAAGTGGACGACTCACTTTGACACTTCGTGCGGTTGAACAGTGAGCCGGGGTAGCCGAGGCGTCATGTAGAGCCTTGGCTATTGGAAGTGGTCAGATAGAGAAGGGAATCATGAGTGAAGACAGAGGTTGTATCTTCATAGATTTACGTTCTGTGTGTAGTTCATGAAGAAGAAACCGTGCGTAAAAACAAGAAGCCGCATTCATTCGCTCATCACTTTAAACTATTTAAAGATTCAACAGATTCATAGTGTCAGCCGTACAGTTTCGCGTCAATCTTGAGCATCGTAGCTTATTTAGCCTATGTCACAAGTTCATTAGACGAGCGTTCCCGTACACCATCCCCATTATAATGAGCCCTCCGTGCTTGGAAATAAAGCTCCCTAACTACGCCGGGATGTCGGGCTAGAAAAAGAAAGGGGGATAAAGCTAGCAAAGGTAACATGATCCCACTTTCATTTTTCGCGATTCCTTCTCAGCCGCTTAAGAAAAAAGAACATCACGCATCCAGCAGATTATGTGACATTTTTTAATCCTTATTCGTGCAACCACTGTGGGCAATCTTCTGTAAAGCGAACTTGTTCTTTCTGAAAATTGAAAACGTTGCTCTTTTAACCTTGTACGCTGTGTCATATTTCAAGCAGAGTGTTAGGGCCACTTTCACTGGTGTAGTATATCATTTGATGGGTGAGAGAACTAAAGGAAATAAAGTGGAGAGATGATAAAAAAAAGATTGCTAGATTACAAGAAATTGTTTTCGCAAAGGGCATTTTCCTAATTCTCGGCTAGACTGTCCCGCGGTAACCAGAGAATGGAGGTCCAAACCATTGATTTTCGCGTGCTTCAAATGAGAGCAAAGGTTGTTTACCTCTAGCTGTGGACTCTCCTTCTCTACCTTCAATATATACTGCTGAAACAGAGGTCAGTCTTTCCACAAACTTCTTTCAAAATGACTGAGTGTTCAACAAGCTCTAAGATCATGTTCATTTGGAAGTTGCAGCTTGCAGTGCGCATCTCTTGCGGTGCTATTATTGCGGTGCTGTTTTTTCTCCTACAATTAACAATGGTCTGCATTACCATTGCTCTTTGCATCTCGAAGTGCTTTGGCCTCTTCAAGAGAATGATTCTGCTCTTAACAAACTTATAGTCGGTTTCTAGTTACAGTGTGTGGTGTAGCAGAAGGGGCTGACCTGCCAGCAGCAGTCACAAGGTCTATAAAGGTTCGTAGATAACAAATCACAGGGTTTTTGCAAAATTCTCATTTGGGCAGCGTTCTCTGTAGTTATGTTTACACGCAACGTGTACATAAATGAACTTCTATGCACTAGACCATTTTCAAAGGGCACATTCATTGTCTACAGTTGCAATCTACAGAGAGAACCTCCCGGAAACAGTGACATCGTAACCAGCTAACTGCATTTATCTTTTATACCTGGGGTTTCGCAACAGAATTTTGTCGACAGATATACCAAAGCCTGACTGAATATGAAGCACTCTTTGAAACATTGCCACCTGTATTTGATTCATCCATGAAGTTGAACGTTCCAAAGCATCCCACAGTCTATAAGAAAAGCAGTATGTGGTCGCTTCTAATTAATTTTGTTCACCTGCGGCCCTTCCAACTCAGGTGTGACATAGTTACTAGCTCCAACAAGGCTAACGAAAAAAAAAGTTGGACAGAACAGAGCGCTCTGTCCTATCCCATCTTTTTTTCCCGTTAGTCTCGTAAACGCTAGCAGCTATGTCACAGGAAATGCATCAACACCAACTCGCCCAACTTTCTGCGTTAATTTAAACTACGCCCATAGCACGGCACACTAGCATTTTTGTCTTCCACCCCCACCAACATACAACCCCCAGCCAAAGGCCGGCAAACATAGGAAAACTCTTTGGGAACACCCTCCGGCTCGCTAAAGACAGTCCCTATAGGCGACTTCAACGCTCAGAACACGCTATGGGGGTACCAGAGGCAGGAATGGAAGGGTCTCCAGCTACAAACATTAATTGAACAGTGTCACCTCACGCTCATCACAGACCCGAACATACCGACGAGGGAAGGGAACAGCGTAACACGCGACACCACTCCCGACCTCGCCTTCATCACTCAAACCACGTGAGCCGAATGGCTCAACACACTCGAAAACCTAGGCAGTGATCACTACATACTAAACATAACACTACAGACTGGACGCCTACGCAGGAAGATCGGCACAGCTAAACTCACTGACTGACGAAAAATCAGGGAAGCCCAAGAACAGGACGCCGACACAATCACGAACCTGGACGACTGGTGCGACAATCTCCGTCGGCATAAACAACGCCACACAAAGGAAATCGCCAGAACGGAAGAGACCCCAGAAGTGGATCCCCACTTACTACACCTGTGGGATGCCAAAAGGGGTCTTACCCACGGCTGGAAAAAACAGAAATATAACAGGAAACTGAAGACGCGAATAACACAAATAACAGCTTTTAAAAGGTTTTAAATAAAGGTTTTTCGCAACTACCGATTAGCATTATATTTAACTAAAAAGTATGAATTCCAGAAGTGGCGATGAACAGCAGTTTGTGCGAAGAGAGAACGGAATGAGGGAAGACGTAAGAACCGGAAAATATCCGCCCCGGATGACATGTGACAATTATACGCGATGCTCTTTAACATGCTTTTTTAAGAGGCAATCAATTCGGCAATGCCAACGAGAAGGACATGAAGCAAATAAGGTGTTTCCATATCTAAGGAAGTAACAACAACAACAACAACAACAACAATAACAACAACAACAACAACAACAACAACAACAATAATAATAATAATAATAATAATAATAATGTTTATTGCCACAAAAAATACAAAACAACACAAACAGGCTGGTCTAAGCCTCAGTTGGCTTGTAGGACCGCGCCCAGGAATATGACAGACATGGCAAGAAAAAAAAATGCATAAATTGATGAGACATGTAGAATAAAGAAATAAAACAAATGAAAAAGAAATGTAATAGAACAAGATAACATTTGGTTTATCTACTTAAAGCAAAAGAGGTTGAAGAACTAAATATTGGGATGCAAAAATGTTTGCCGAGATTGTAACTGCACGCCAGAGTTAGATGAATGCGCGATATTGTACAGGCATAAGAATGAAAATACGCGTCTTATGGTAGAGGCATGGCATATCTATAATGGTGGAAGTGCGTGCGTGAGTCAGCTTTCGATTACTTTACATAAGAAAGAGATCAAGCGCCTTAACAGTTATCTCTCGCGTAGACCGGCACGTGCACCCGATTGACACGTGGTGTTACCATTCCTGAGCATGCGCAGATGAGTTTTGTGTCTTCTTTCTTTTTTCGCATCAGTGCTCCCTTCAGTTGATAGTCGGCGTTAAAAAAAAAAATTATGGGGTTTTACGTGCCAAAACCACTTTCTGATTATGAGGCACGCCGTAGTGGAGGACTCCGGAAATTTCAACCACCTGGGGTTCTTTAACGTGCACCTAAATCTAAGTACACGGGTGTTTTCGCATTTCGCCCCCATCGAAATGCGGCCGCCGTGGCCGGGATTCCATCCCACGACCTCGTGCTCAGCAGTCCAACACCATAGCCACTGAGCAACCACGGCGGGCGAGTCGGCGTTCGTGTTGTCCACTTCTCTACTCTTGTGTCCTGTCTGCACGCCTCACTTCTATTTTGCTTAATGAAAAATGTTCTGTAGGTTAATTTCAACATATCTGCTTTAATAATTCTTTCGGCGTGCTTTCCGATGTCGCGTTAAACATTTCGTCAGGCAATTTGTTAAAGATGTCCGGTATATATTCGCAGCGTCTGGCCGCACCATACCTTGTGGCTGAACGAGAAACTACGTAACGGACGTGTTTTATAAGTTCTCTGGAGGCGGCACTTTTTTGTTTGAAAGCGGAATTCCAACAATGTTTAACGACAACTGTTTCTGTAAGCAAAGAGTGAAAATTCGGTCGACCAAGTTAATAATAATAATAACAACAACAACAATAATAATAATGCGCAAAATTATAATTTGTAGTAAAGATTATTATTATTATTATTATTATTATTATTATTATTATTATTATTATTATTATTATTATTATTATTATTATTATTATTATTATTATTATTATTATTATTATTATTATTAAATAAAGAAGCAAATAAAATGAACCAAGGTAGCACCACAGACCACCGACAATTGAGTGGAACTGTGCATTTTCACCGCTGCCGAGTGCTGCGCGCATACCACTTCGCTGTCAGACGGAAGCCGATAAATAACGCGGCATCGGTCCCCGTCCCGCTGGGCAAAGAACAACAGAGTATGTGAATGGAAACGGGCCATCCAACATTGGTGGATCACGGAGGGAATGAAGCTGGCGTACCGCTTCAGGAACTGAGAGCGCATGGACATGAGCGAAAGACTAAAGGAAAGGATTCCAGTCAAGACAACGAAGCAACTTCAGTCCATTTCCTTGGACCTTATTATTATTATTATTATTATTATTATTATTATTATTATTATTATTATTATTATTATTATTATTATTATTATTATTATTATTATTACTACTATTATTATTATTATTATCATTATTATTATTATTATTATTAAATAAAGAAGCAAATAAAATGAACCAAGGTAGCACCACAGACCACCGACAATTGAGTGGAACTGTGCATTTTCACCGCTGCCGAGTGCTGCGCGCATACCACTTCGCTGTCAGAGGGAAGCCGATAAATAACGCGGCATCGGTCCCCGTCCCGCTGGGCAAAGAACAACAGAGTATGTGAATGGAAACGGGCCATCCAACATTGGTGGATCACGGAGGGAATGAAGCTGGCGTACCGCCTCAGGAACTGAGAGCGCACGGACATGAGCGAAAGACTAAAGGAAAGGATTCCAGTCAAGACAATGAAGCAACTTCAGTCCATTTCCTTGGACCGCGGCAGACTCAGGGAGAAGAAGATGAATAGCAAGGGGAAAGCTCATTCCCCTATAAAAACTACGATTAATGACGCTGGGTAAGCAAAATACAAATCTGCCATGAAGTCGCTGTTGCACGCGAAATCATTTATACGACGTCGCCACCTTCATCTGTCAAATGGAGCGACGAAACAGCCACCCAGACTACGATTCGATCTTGGCTAGTCCCTCGGTAGGTAGGAATGTTTACCCTGCAACTATTTGCATTAGTAAGACCTTTTGGTACTCTCTCTTTTTATCATCATCATCCATCCCAATACTTTCACTCCCCTTCCCTCTTTCCCAGTGCAGAGTAGCAGACTAGAGCGCACTAGCTCAGGTCGACCTCTCTGTCTTCCCTATCAATAAATTCCATTCTAATCTATTCTCTTTTTTTTCTTTACTGCTTTAGCATTAGGAGCCTCAAAGTGGAAAAATTGCTTGTGTGAAATGTGGCAAGTCGGTCAAGCGATAGAGGTGGATTGGAAAGAGCTGATATATTATTATTATTATTATTATTATTATTATTATTATTATTATTATTATTATTATTATTATTATTTGTTTTGAACACATATACACAGTTAACCGGAAAAGGGAAAGCGAGGAGCAGGCTGGCAACTGCCACCGGAAGGGGCACAACACCTGCCTACTCTTCAGAAGGGAGGTGACTCCAACACAGAAATGGAAGATAGGAAGGCGGGGAGGAGAGAGGAAAGGAAGAGCAACAGGACAAATCTAAAGACTAAAGTAGAACACAGTACACTACGCACGTTGTTCTGCACAGTTTCGACTCTGCAGCCGGAATTAAAGTGACGCCGCGTCGAACAGCCTCCACAATTATCAATCGCATCCATGGCTAGTTTGCTATGCGGCTAATTGTGCGCTCCACGATGAGACGGCAAATACAGATGCACGCAATCACGGTTTCACCGGTAGTCGGTTCACAATATACTCTACAAGGTGTTTGAACCCGGCACATCCCATCTTCAGAGGAAGAAGCGTTAGAACACAGTACAGATCACACGCAGTACGGCCGGTCACAGATGGTGACGGGAAAATCAGACAACCACCCGATCGTAGCACCGTGCGGGTTTCACCACTACTATACGCCAGAACTTATATATATATATATATATATATATATATATATATATATATATATATATATATATATACCTGCAGTACCAATGCTTAGGGCATTCGCCATGACTGAAAAGATGCTGCCCGTACATGTGCGAACCGACCTCTAGGGCGGGACAGTTTAGTGAGCGCTGCAGTTTCTCATACGAAATGCGCGACATCCACACATACGGCGCAGATCTGTCAATGATATATTTTATGCATTCTTTAGAACAGGTCTAACGGTAAACTTTGACAAAAAGTGACGTAACGCCATATAGGACTGCGGCTTGCTGTTATACCTGTACTTAAATATCCTCATTTCTGAATTACAGTAACGTTAACAATCTTATACAAGCAGAATGATACGCACTTCACCTCAACAATTTTATTTTCATTTATTTATTTACAAACACTGATGTCTCTATTTCGAGACATTGCTGCAGTGGGCATAGGCTTTTGTACAAACAAAATAACAAACACTAAGTTTATACAATCAGATTAACAGGTTATTTAACTGCTCAATTGACTCTTCAAGAGGCATTGCACGTAGCGAACCGTCGAAGTTGTTCCAAATTTAAACTGTCAGTGGTAGAAAAGAAAATTTTAAACAGCCTTCATATGAGCTGGTAAATGCGATGTTTAACGCAAGGCTTCGTCGGGTTGCACGTGAGCTACGATATATAAAAGAGAAGGGTCTCTGAATATCGGATGACGTGTGAATGATCTTTGTGTGAGCAAAGCTAAGATGAGATCATGGGATGGAGGTGAAAAGTTGTGTCGTAGCCACCGTAGATGAATCTGATTGATTTTTTTTAACTGATTCCAGAAGGCTAATGTCACATGTGCAGGGAGGGGGCCGAACAGTAGAAGCGTATTCGAGTATCCGGCGAACTACTGATCTGTAAGCAGCTAGTTCACATTTCATTGTTGCAGCTCTTATAGTTTTAGGTAAGCAGGTTTCCTCAGTGCTTTTCCAGAAATGTGATTAATGCGAGCTTGTCATATTAGGTTATGTGAAAAAATAACGCCCAGGTATTTGAAGTCATTAACGTGGGTCATTTAACTACCATTAGCATTGTAAGAGTGAGGTATCAGCTTCTTTTTGTTAACGTCAATGAAACCATGAGAGACCGATAAAAAGTGCTGTTCTAGGTTTTAATGTTGTAGAGAATGAATATTATTTAAGGAAAAATAACGCAATAAGGTTCCATTTTGGTTAGACACAGGTTAGTGAACTCCAGTGAACTCGCCTTCTTTAACTTTTCACATCCGTTACTGCCCATGACGTGGAGATCAGAGGGACGCCCTTGTGACGCCTTTAGGAAACCTAGATGACCGGCTCTTTACAGAACAGAAGATACCGGGACTGTGGCCTTGTACGTGTGCTATGTGCAAGGTGACGAAAGCACTGCTGCGCTTCTTGACGTCTACCAATTTATATGGCCACCTGTGACAGACCTAACGATGAACACTGTTGCAAGTGCGTGGA
Organism: Dermacentor albipictus; assembly: GCF_038994185.2. Lineage (NCBI taxonomy): Eukaryota > Metazoa > Arthropoda > Arachnida > Ixodida > Ixodidae > Dermacentor > Dermacentor albipictus. The sequence continues at coordinate 161,297,069 of NC_091824.1, read as the reverse complement.
TGCTGTAAACGTTCGTTCTCACATTACACTCCACATTCCCCCTTTCCCAACGCAGAATAAGCAACCGAGCTCGGCCTGGTTAACGTCCTATTTCCCTGGTCATTTCGCTTTATCTCTCTGTCCCAACCACGCGCCTTGTGCTGTGATGAAACATACCTCTCATTGGACTGGCGTGCCCCGGACTGAGTCTGCACTTGTATGTTGCCTTAAGCATCACACTTTCTTCTTCTTTCCCTTTCTTTACGTCCTTTATTTATTGCGTTCATGCGTGGCTAGCGTTGCGAAGGCTTATGGGCGTTTAATCATTTATCTTCTGTATTATTATCGATTATGCGGGCTGCATGTCATCCAACAACATATTCAGCTTACACTGTGCTGGATTGAAAATTCCGGTTATTTTCCCCTTCTGCTTTCATAAGGGCTTTCAGAGACTAAGAGGGGCCCCTGTGACTGAGGAATACTTTATTTCTCTTACTTTACTTTAATCTTTAACACTTTAATCTTTTCATCGCTTTTAAGCGATCAAAAGATTAAAAAATAAGCCAGTTTCTTTTAAGTGGCCATACGTAGTTATGACTATTTTATCATTTTTTTTTCTTTCACTTTCAGTCATGAGTGCAAGATTGCCACTGTGGGCAACAGGGGAGAAACGAATGGAGGATTAAATAAATTCTTGCAAAATAAGAACTGCCTCTCCGACTATTGGTATAATTGCAGACGCGTTGTCCCTATTCTCAACCCTCGCGTGCCTCTATTATCACTGTTGAGCAGCAGCCGCTTTAATGCTGGGTCTGCAAAATCTAATTTGTGGGTGAGCCAAAGGCATTTACTGGCGCTTACGGCATCTCGTTACAATGCAACCAAAGGACACCAACATACTGTCTACTAGGCGCGTTCAGCATTCATGTAACGCCAGGAGATGGAGTACTCTCCCGTTATTGATGCACTTCCTTTGGCCGTCTGTACGCGGCAAATTTAGGGCTGATGGCCCTCTGGAGGAACGTGTGACGGCTTATTCGCAGCAGGGTTTAAGTGGCCATCAGGTCAGCTTATGCTTCAATGTACACTACCGGTGTGCGAAGTGCCTTTAACGGCCTTGCGAAAGCGTAGACGGGCGATTGATCAGCGTCTTGGGAGCCGCTGCCGCAACTAGCCAACTTTCTCTGTTCCCCGCATTTTTTTTTTCTGTTTTCTCGGTTGTTCAGTAACAGTTTCTTATCGCCACAAGTGAGTCCTACTCACCTACGTCGTTATACGCAAGACTTCTTTACTGTTCCTTTTGGCAAATGAAGCTACCCCTGTAGGCACTCGTCATGGAGGACAATTTATTTAATGGTGCCTTAGAAAAACGCTTCGGAGGAGACGATAAGAGATGTGGAAGTTTCCCATGGTACTAGTTGAAGTTCCCACCTTCATGCCTCGATATTTTTTTTTCGTTTTCGCGTATGAGAAAGTGGGAGCAATTATTGTGTGTCTCGAGGATTGAATTCCCAAAAGTTCCCGCAGGCAAAAACACTCGCATATGACTCGTGCGATTCAACGGTGCCGTCAACAAAACATTTGTGGCTGTGACTGGCGAGAATGACGTCCCTTAAGTTACAGGCTTTGCAGTACGTTAATTCATACTTATGAGATAATCCAGAATAAGGCTGATGTGTGTCACATGGCCAACAACAAGGTTTCCGAGAACGCACTTCTAGTTTTAATCTTCATCTTGGATTATACCAAAATTTGGGGCTAGTACTAAAATTTCGTGTCCGATTCCATTCTTACAAATGTACACAGCTGATCAGGTGTGTGCCAGTTTTGTGCTGTGTAGCTAAGTGGTTATCCGCAAAACTTCTGTTTACCTCCTCGCATTATTTCCTATTACTTTCGGTTGTTAATGGAATTGCGCATGTTTGTGCAAAGCTTTAATTGTATTCTTTGCCTATTCTCGCTTATGTGCGAGATTTTAAATGTGTGTTTGGCGCATTTCAGTGTTTATTTTTTTCCCTACGACGAGTAGCAGGCAGTGCTACCTAGACATTATCTTGTCTTTTAAATGCATATGCAAAAAAAAAAGAATTAAAAGTTTATGTCTCTTCCTCTAAGCAACATGGTGTCAGCCTCAAGTTCGTAACACTTCACAAGTTTTTCAACAGATGAAATCATGAGCACTCTCAGAGACGAGCAGTATCTGATATCCTAGGGTACTAGCACTTTAGAGAACCGAAGCAGCTTTACGCGTGTGATAAGTATTCTCAGCAGCTATTATGGTAAATGTATTGCACGTAAATAATGAGACGAATGGGGAAGAAATAAAAAAAAGAAGAAACTTTTGTGAAACGCTTTTTGTCTTCTATCGCCACAAATGCAAATGCAAGAGATACTGAGGTGCCATTGAGAAATAGCCTTATGTATAGCCATGCTTTTTTTTAAAAGCCCGTTTGATTCAAAGAAAGTGTCAGCGAAGAAGTCAGTTCTATCAACGCTTGCCGCACATCACGCGATGAATGTCACAGGGATAGAGCAAAAAGTAGTAAAGCAAGTTTAATCACCCAAGAAATCACCCCACTTTCGTGGTCCATAGCAAATAATATTACAACATGTCAAAGCAGCAATGCCGCAAACGTAGATAAAAAAAAAGAACACTCACGGGGCAGAAACTTAAGGCAATAGCAACTACTGCATCAAAAAGAAAAAGAAAGCGTTGTGTTTAAATAAGCTTCATACAGTTGGAAGTATATATTAGAATACCAAGGCTCTCTATACACTGTCGCGCCCAGGCCAAGAAATGCCGCCCACGGCTAAAATGTTTTTTTTTATTCATCCAAAAAGCAAAAGTCCTGAGTGTGTGCCTCGGCCTACCGAAAATCACATCAAGTGTAGGAACCCTTCCAGAAAGCGCACGCCTATCTGTTGCAGTTCTTCTGCAGAAGGAGTTTCATCGAGTACACATACGCTTTCCCGCCAGAGTGCGACTTTTACATGCGGCGAGGCCTCAACAAACAAGACCAAGCATGCCTTCACCGTATAATACTCACCGTGGCCTACACAAGCTACCTTTAGTGCGAAATTCAACTCACAGAATCGCCAATGTGCTCTGAATGTAACGTCCCTGAAGACGTGCGATACGTTCTGTGCGACTGCTACCGCTACGCGTCAGCGAGAGTCTCTGAAAGCGTTAATGCACCTTCAACGCGACTCCAGCTTTTCACTTCAGCACGTTCTCGTTCCATGGCAAAGCACGACCTGTGCCTTAAGTGTCACGAACGCACTGTTTGCGTTCTTAGGCACGTTGCCCGTGCCTGTTCCCACCATCTGGCAACACTACCGTCAGAAAGGCCGCAGGCATCATCTTGTACTACGATTTCGGACTATTACAGCTGCCTTCCATCAGGCTTCACCTCCGCAACTAAGCCATCGATTCCTCCATGGTGTTTGGCTCGACCCGCAGTGCACCTCACCGTACCAAGAATCGGGCAAAAATCTGAGCTTTCATCACCTGCTCTTAAAGGGACCCTGAAACGCTTTTGACGATTTTCTACAAACGTACTGAGTCGTTAGAGTAGGTCCTTCTGATCATTAATTGACACATCTAAGTGGTCTGCGTAAAGCGTGTAATTTATTATAAGGTTTTAAAAATGCACATCGCTGCCGATCGCAGCGCACTGCTCGGCGGAATTTTAAGCCGCCCCTACCCATATGACCGAAATCACCCATATGACGTCAGTGGGGCCAGCTATCCGAGTGGCTGACCAGGGCGCGTGATCGATAATTTTTCCAACTTTATGGTAAACAAATGATCTTCGTAATAGTTGGAATGTTAGTTAATTTGTTTTTATAAAAAGAAAGTAACATAAAGATAATGCACAAGAACAATATTTCAGTACAATTAAGCACTTCCGGCACACAACAAGTGTCGTCTGCTTGTGTTACAACGTACTCCATTTTGACGAGAGCTCCGCGGTCAGAGTTGGTCTCAGTCTTTTCGCGAGCACTATGATTCGATTTTGTTGCCTTGTGGACTGCAAACGTAGCGACTGGTAATATGTCAAGCTGCGACATCGTGTCCCTCTGCAAGGCAGCGTACGAGCGAACTGGCTGCTGCGCATCGGACTGCCGCTATCCGATCGGCGCCAGGATTTGCGCGTTTGTGGCCGTCACTTTACACCGGAAGATTACTAACGCAATAGCGTTTCGCGAGTCCCGTATTAGGGCAAACGTAAGCGCAAGGGGACAGGGTCTGGCCGCTTGACTGTGCCGTAACGGGATGAGCCGAGATGAGCAGAGGGGCAAATGTGAGTGGTCTGCATGGTGCAGTTACCTGGCGGCATAGAGCTCAACCATACACAGTAGCAGCAACGAAGCGTATTCTTCTTTGCTGCTGGTGCGTATTTTTCGCAGGAGTGTAATCATCAACACGTTGTTTTTATAAATGCTTAAAATGTTTTACACTTGGTTAGAGCAATATTAGCGCTTTGTTTGGCTGGTTAAGCGCTGCGCAAACAAGTGTCTGGACCGTGCAGACCGATCAGGCCGCTCACGTACGTCTACGCCAAAGTTCCTTCATCAGCTTGAGTTTATGCCTCCAGTCATTTGCCGAAATGACCAGCTTGCCTGTGGTTAACGGAATACCAGACACGTTCGACGCTACGACAGAATGCTCGCAACGCACGCTGTTTCGATAGCTCTCGCTTGGTTCGACAGCCAAGCGGCTAGCGGAGAGGTTTCGCGCGGGCGGGGGCGGGCTCCAAAACAACCGCAAGTGGACGATGTGACGTCGCATCGTGACGCAGAGCCAGTGAAGGCGGAGCTTAGCCCCGGTCGCTCGGCGAACGAGTTGAGGAGGAAAAGCATGGCTGGGGAGGAGGGTAACTTCTAATCGCTTGTAGCTCCATTAATACGTAACGCTTCACTTAAATTGTGGTGCGAATGTTCTACTTAAGTTGTACCCTACGCGTCTAGAAAATTTGTCCGAACCGTTTCAGGGGCCCTTTAAACAACTAACTCTGCTCCTTTTGCACGAGAGGTACGCCGAACACGTACATAATTATACTGATGGATCGGCAACTCTCCAGTGTTCCGCTGGGGCCGTGGTCTTCCCAGCGAACGCCACTACCATCAGTTTCAAGACATGTCATCCAACGACACCGATGGCCGCGGAACTTGCAGCTATTCGCGCTGCACTTCGTCTCGTAAGCCAAGAACAACTTCGAAGATGTTCAATATTCAGTGACTCGAAGGCAGTACTGCAATATTTGCTATCGGCTCTGCGGCGCGGACCACACGAACAACTGGTATTTGAGATTAGAGAACTAATTCATACCTTAACGGAGCAAGGACACCACGTGACATTTCAGTCGCTTCCAAGTCACTGCGGCGTCATAGGGAATGAACACGCTAATAACGCTGCTCGGTCGGCTCTTCAAGGGGACGAAGAGGAGCCGATACCGTTATCAAGGACAGATGCCGCTGGAAAAGTTCGAATGCTGAGCTGTGACATCACGTTCTCCGTGTGGAACGCTGGAACTTTTCATGACTACCGACTCCACAATCTTGACTCCTCTCTACGCCTTTGTATTCCAGCTGGACTCTGCCGTCGCGACGCTACCCTGCTTTGTCGCATATGGCTAGGGGTGGCTTTCACCAAGTCTCTGCATACCGAATTGGATGGTCCGACGACGCCTCGTGTGAGGACTGTGGTAACGAGGAGACATTTCAACACCTTCTTTGTGACTGTCCTCGTTATAATTTACAGAGACAATCACTCGCAACCGCGATAGCGCGCTTTGACCGAAGACCTCTCACAGAGGATCTTATTTTAAAATACCGCCATCACAAGCCATCGCAGCAGAGGGCGACGAGGGCACTGTTGCGGTTTTTGAGGGCGACAGAATTGGACAGGCGGCTGTAGCCTGAACAGATGATGGTAGTGCTGCAAGTGTCACTGTGCTGTGCGATGACAGTATTCCGTGACAGCTAGTGACCGATTGTGACTGTGTGTCTATGCTCCTTCTTTTCCTTATCTCTACTTTGTTACCACTTTATCTCCCCCTCCCCTCTCTCCCCAGCATAGGGTAGCAAACCGGATCTTTCTCTCTGGTTAACCTACCTGCCTTTCCTCTTTCCTCTCTCTCTCTCTCTCTCTCTCTATGTACCTATATTTGTATGTGCGACTTTACGTGCTGTAAAGTGTTTATCACTGTATATATCATAATCATCACCCAGCACCTGGAGTAGCATGTCAGGCGAACAGCCAGCCTAACGTCTCCAGCATACCATTACAGCTTGTTTTTTCTCCATCCGTCCCAGGCTGCCGAGCGCCTGTAGAGCGACGGAAAATTCCCCGAAAATTCCACTGAGCGGAATTCAACTATATCGGGCGCAGTTCGTAGAGCCTTTCTGAACGCAACACATCTGCGGTTTCTCTTGCCGCTCCACATTTACCGGGGACTTGCCGGGCATGCGCAGTTAACGCTGTCCTCGAAGTTGCTTGTTGGCCCCGGTATGCCGGTATCAGGAGCGACGCTCCTGAATTAATCTGACAAGGTCGGATGCGACGCAGAATCCACGTGCAAACGCTAAAAGCAGGACAGCGCGTTGCGCCTTCTTTGTGCATAGCAGGCCTGCGAATGTTCTTTAAGAAGCGTCCGTACGTCCTTAAAAAGAAAGAATGAAAGCGGCTGCAATGCTTCGACTATGGCGCTGCCTCGTCTACATGAACGTACCATCAAAATGGCCATGGCAAAACCTTCTCTACAGGTACGACCTTCTTTCTTCCAGAATAATGCCAATGTGACCTTGGATCGTACCGATCAATGTTCGCTATCACTTATACCCTTTGCAGACGCAAGGCGCCCAGTTATGTGAAATGTTCTGTCATTTCCCTCAAAACTTGCTGTTCTTAGTGCGTTTGGTCCAGCTCTGTTTTCTTTTATTTTCAGATCTTTCCTTAGCTTCTTGTTTTGAATTTACGCTGAAATCTCGATTTGATAATGAGGCACGCCGTAGTGCGGACTCCGGGTTATTTTATCCGCCAGCAGATCTTTAACGTGTCCCGAATGCACGGGACACGGGCGTCTTCGCATTTCAGCCCCGTCAAAATGCAGCAGCCGCAGCCGCGATTTGATTCCGCGACCTCGTGCCTAGCAGCGCACAACCATAGCCGCTATGCCACCGCTGCGGGTCCCTTAGCTTGTTGTATCGAATGTTTTCTTCAATATAGCGCGTTTTATGCGCCAACTTCGCTTAATCTTGTCATCAAAATCAAAGCTTAGCTTTTCTATACCAGAAGAAGTTTGTGTGCATTCTCAATAGACGTCAATGCTACCTGAGTACTTCGCTTTAAACCTTGGTAGCGACATCGGCAATGTTGACCGTCCCTGTTATGTAAAGGTAGAGAGCGCCTCTGGTAATTCCACCCATTTATGTCAGCATTTTCATTGCCGTCACTTGAAAATTATATTGCTCGGAATATTTGCAGAACCGGACTCCGGGAATAATAGATTACTATAAAAAAATTAAAAAAAATACAGGAACGAAAGAAACGCAACGCAGGCTTCAGGCACGGAGGCCTAAGGTTAGGGCAGGGGGAGTTGCGGTCACGCCTTTACGAGTGCTTGCTATCTTCTCATAGACAACACTCCTATCCGTACGTGTACCTCTTATTCACAAGGTTTCTGTACACATTATTAAAACCATCACTAAGTTGCGTGACCCCACGCCACTATTATGTTTTAAATGCGTACCGTAATTTATCAGGCGACACCGAAGTGCCGTAAAGTGATACCTATATAGAAATTTATTTGCTTATCGGATTCGCTTGTAAGACCAGATGTGCGCTTTCACTGGATACATGGCGTGTCGTGTATAGATAAAAATAGCTCATGTTGATGCTGCTTTTCTTTTTCTGAGCCACTGTTGCCGCGAATGTCGCAAAGCATGCGAAATACTGTTCGAGGCGTGCGCTGTTTGTGTGGCTGCAACAAACACTGAATTTTGAGCAGCAGAACAGAACATGTAAAGCGAGGACATTGATTTATTTCGGGCGGAGCCGAAATAAACAGAAATGCGGCGTGTTTGCTTTGCGAATTACACGTGGCGTCGCCTTCCGTTCGCCGATGCTGGCGCCAGCAGTTTTGTGTCCGAAGCGCTTCCATTTATTTTCTTTTTCTTCTCGTGCGCCCCCATGCGTCCTGTGTGCATCCGCATTGATATTGACGAGCCCGTCCGTGCAACGTGTCCCAATGCGTTTTTTATCGCTAGGCGCACTCGCCCGAGCAAACACTCTGGTTGCTTTCACGGAATCCACAGTTGTGCTGGGGGCTTGGTGAAGGGACCTCGAGCTTTTCCGCGGCTAGAACCAAGCGGGATAACACCACGCCCATGCACAAGTTTTAGGCCTTGTTCATTTTTAGCGCTGAGTGTTTCTCACGGCGCTATGCACCTTCAGCATAGTGTAGCCTTGATATGTAACGCCAAAGGAAACAGAAGGAATCTGCCTATTCCACTAGGATCGTCGCATGCAAAGTAAGTTTTAGAACTTATTTTTCGAGAATGGTTTTATAAATCCTATAAACGTTTCATGCCGAACAGCCGAACCATACCTAAACAACAGCGACCTTACAAACCGTGCTAGTGTTCTGATGTGATGATTTCGTCTTTTCCACACCATGTCCTAACAACTCTTGCAGCGCTGTTTTTGAGGTGGCTGAAGCAGTAAAAAAAAATATATCGGGGCTCTGCGCGCCAGAAAAAACAACGCGATTATGAGCCACGGCGTAGTGGTGGACTCCGGATTAATTTGGACCGCCTGCGTTCTTCTTTTTTTTTTTACCGTGTACCCAATGCACGGTACACGAGCGTTCTCGCATTTCGCCGTCATCGAAATGCTGCCGCCGTAGCCGGGGATCAAACTCGCGACCTTCTGTTTAGCGAAGCAATGCCGTAGCCGCTAAGTCGCCACTGCGGGTCAAGCGGAAACAGCAGTAGCTGCACGCTGGTTGCTTATATCGTTGCCAAAAAGCGAGTGCATTCTGTGCAAAATCAGAGATATCGGAAGCAGCCCACCGAAACGCAGGACGTGGTTTTTTCTCGCGTCTCTGTGTCGTGGTGTCGCTTTGTATGAATGCTCGAGCGAGAGCGCCCCTTAGCTTTTATCGTGCCATTCCAGCCAGTGAAGGCGCATGAGCGCCGACAAGCCGCATCTCTTCCGCCATCTGTGGAAGGACTGGTTATCAGCACCCGTTATCAACAGCTGTTTTATGAACGCTTCGCACAAGGTTTTACTTCACATTCGGTAGCATTACACGAGCCCCATCCTTCAAAAAACGGAAGGAAAGAAAGAAAGCGCAGAAGAAACAGATTTTTGTTTTATTCGTAAGCATGCCCTTAGGCATAATGCAAAGCATGGTAAAAAATGCACGAACAGATTTGACTTGCGCAAGAAATGTAGAAGTGAACGATCATATGGTCCATGAATCCAACGTTAAAGGTCGGGTGGACGGTCACGCCGAATGCCCATTGCGTGGAGGTGACGGAGACGGCTTAGATGATGTTCTGGGCACGTGCATAGTAGGTGTGTCACTGTGACATTATGGATTTTTTGTGTCACAAAATGGGTACGATGCTCCGTAAGGAAGATGGTACTTTTGTGGCCAGAGAGCGGACACACGCGGGGTGAATGCGACCCCGACACGCAGCCTCCTTAACGTAACCTCCTCTCTGTAGGTTAAACTAGCAAGGAGCTCTGACCCACGCGGAGGTATAAGAGCTCGTGTGGTACGTCGGAGGTTTTCCTTTTCCCGGATCAGTCGTCCGCAGGCGTCTTCAGGAAAATGCGGAAGTGGGTATGTTGTAATCTGCGGGTGGGTTGCCAAATCTGCTTTCATGAAGATTAAATCAACACGGTACCTTGCAGTCGGGAGAGCATGCTACAAACGTAAGTGTAACGGTAGAAAACATTGATGTAAACTCATGCGTTAAACTTCGAAAGCGTTTTGGGTGCATCTATGATAAACGGAGAAGGGGGGGGGGGGTGTCTTGTTATTAGTTATTGATTCCTCGCAAGAGCTGCACTTTTATTTCTGTTTATATATTTGTTATTGGCGTCTACCTTACATCGCATCGGGCAGCTATATGATAAGCATTGCTATAACCGGCAGTTAATTAATTTGTACGATGTCGAAGCTTACTAATAGAGTGCCAAATCTCCACAAAAGTTCGAATTTTGTCTTTAGAATGTATCTGCGGTGAGCGTGAATCGATTGGACAACCTCGATGTGCGAGCGTTGAACTCCCTAAAGATTGAGCCATCGCAGGAGATATGATTACTTTGCAGCAGATTGCATTTCATATAAATTCTCCCGGCACACGACGCGGACCGCACGAACAACTAATATTCCATATTACAGAGACATTACACCATATAAGTGATGCAGGCCACGACATAACCTTTCAGTGGCTTCCAAGTCACTGCGGGATTGTCGGCAATGAACGGGCGGATCACGCTGCCCGCTCAGCCCATACTGAGGAGCGCCACGTCCCCATTCCTCTTTCTAGAACTGACGCTGCACGGAAGCTCCGCCTACTTGCTCGGCAGTGCACCGCGTCGCAATGGAATGAGCCACATTTAAGAAATCCGCGACTGCACTCGCTTGATCCAACATTAAGTCTTCGAGCGCCATCACAGCTTCGCCGTAGAGACGCCACGCTTTTATATCGACTTTGGTTGGGCGTTGCCTTTACTAAAGCCTATGCCTTCCGCATAGGGATGACCGACACCCCAACCTGTGACCACTGCGGCCATGAAGAATCAATTGGCCATATTTTGTGCACCTGCCCGCAGTACAGTCCACAGAGGGCATGCCTCAGCCAGGAACTAGACCAACTGGACGACCAACCGCTATCCGAAAAAAGAATTCTGCAACATCGAAAGGACCTACCGTCACAGAAGAAGGCCGTGCAAGCGCTTTTGCGCTTCTTGCGATCTACCGGCCTGTGTGAACGACTTTAACTGGAACGCTTTTTGTGTGTGTGTCTCCATGTGTGCGCGTTCGTTTTTTTTTTTTTGCGTTTCCCTCTCTGTCATCTTTCTAACCCCTATCCCCCATCCCCAGTGTAGGGTAGCAAACCGGAGACTCATATCTGGTTAACCTCTCTGCCTTTCCTCTTCATTCTCTCTCTCTCTCTCTCCCGGCACAGATTATAGTCTGCATCCAAAGTTGTCCAAGCGATGCCTAATCGTGGCGTGTGTTAAGCAAGGTGCTGCTCCATATAAACATGGTCGAGAAGAGTGAGAAGAGCATAAAGATGGGGCGCAGATGCTTTTGTTTCGATACAGTTCAGTCGCAATGAAGCTTATCAAAGTAATCGGCAAGCTCTTGCTTATTTCCTGCTACGAAGAAGGAATAAAACTGGTAAGCTAATAACAAAGCTTCAACAAAACTGAGAAGTGATTATTGAGGAATTCAACACAAATAAATGGAAGCAGCGTTACTTCAGAACACCATCAGCTTGTCAGAGACATTGTACGTCATACCAAAGCGCTTTCGGGTAAGCCAGTTTCAGCTGATTTTTGTTGTCGATAGGGCAGCGATGCTCTGCCTTCTTAGGAAGCTCTCCGATGAGGGCCAAAAAAAAAGTTTTGTCCTGGAACGGTTCAGTGGACTACGACTCTCTATTTATTTTTACCCAAGGAACAAGCCTGCATTTCCTGGTTTTGTCCGTCAAGCTGGCAAGTTGCCAGTTCCCAACGCTATATCATCGCTAGCACTTTTGCTTAAGCAGCTCATCAGCCATCTCTCTTTGAGAGCGCGGCGCGCGGTCGTTCGGAAATGGCTTGCCAAACACTGCGCTGTATTGCTTCCGCGTCACTGGCCGCCTAGTGTACGAATGCGGGCCAGCTGATAATATCACGCGCATATAGCAGTGACGAAGAGGTGGTCATAGCGAAATCAACTGCCTTGCGATCATAGCGTGCTATCACATTGAAAGCGCCTCCATCCCAACCCCTCCGCCGCTCTCACTCCACTCTTGTGTACCGTCACCTACTTTAGCCAGAAGCCAGGATATTGACCGCTTTCTCCCGAATAGTGTAGTGCCAAATGGATGCTCTCTAGCGGCTAAGCAGCGCCGGCACTTAAGCCACGGAGCGTGAGCCGTGGGTTCAACTACAGTGATCAGCGGCGAGATGGTCCCCAGGATAGACAGAAGGCTGTGCACGAGAAGCAGCGAAAACTAACGTGCTAAAACTAAAGCGAGAAAGCAGGGGCTGCGCACGGAGGGTTGTGTTTTGAGTCGCGCTATGGTAATAATTTCATGAACTGAAGTAACAGAAGTGTGTCTCATAGAATAAGATTTTGAGTTAACGGAAACGATGCAGGCGTGGCCACACTCACGGTTGCCGACCCAAGACGCATCTCGAGAGCAGTGACTTCAAAAAGAAAAAAAGAAAGAAAGAAAAGAACGTGCGCCGACAATTTAATAGCGATGCAGAGAGAGAAAGAGAGAGAAAATAGGGATAGGAAAGGCAGGGAGATCAACCAGCACAGCATCCGGCTTGCTACCCTACACTGGGGGTGCGGGAAAGAGGAATAGAAAGAGGAGGAAAGAGAGAGAGTAAGCACTGAGTACGTGTACATTTACTACATTCCTATGGCACTCGACATTGCAGACATAAACCCGTCAAGTAAGTGCATCATCCAACAAGTAAGCGCTTCTTTAAAACACGTTGACGGACTAGTTGCTAAGAATACATGATAGAGCGTATAAGCGCGACTGAACGAGGACGCACAAAGAAGGATGCACAGAGAAGCGCTGTCTCTCCGGCGTCCCTCCTAGCCGAAGGGTGAATTCTAGGCGTCAAATCCCATCGTCGTCACTTTTTTTTTTTTCTCACAGGTTATTTGCTTTCTTTCTCCCCATTGCGCACTAGTTCCACCAATTGTTCCAGTAGTACTATAACAAGCTAGAACGGGGAATAGCCAGTGACGTCCTCGTTTCAGTGCATCATAGCCAGGGTGCGGGCACGAAATGATTTCGTTCTAGTTTTAGTTTCCTTTCACTGAAAAAAGTTCAGCTGCGGTTCTGCACCGACCGAAAAAAATTGGAAATCATGCTCAGTGCCTTGTCTCAAGGCACTGAGTATGATCTCGGAAGCCGTACGTCATCAATTGCACTCGCGGAAATACGTGGGTGCTGCTCCGATAAACGGAGCTTAAAGGAACATAAACGAATGATAAAATTTTGGTAACGGAGCACTGTACGCGTAAAAAAAATGGAAAGATAAGCTCTTCAGCGCGCAAGCCCTGGGTCTTGCTACGATGCCGATATGCTATAGTGCACCAAACGGCAGGCTTAGATTACACCCTAAAAACCGTTGCACCCCTTGCTGTGCATATTTGCCACAAACGATAATCATCATCTGTCACGCCCGCATTTCCTTTCTTTAACGCTGCGAGCCCGGTACTTTCAAGTCACGAATGGCATGCGTGTTATCAGCGTGACAGAGCATTCTCGACAGGAAGGTAACGAGCGCAGCGTTTTCAAGAAAGGAAATGCGAGCAAGACAGATGACAATTATTGTTGTGTGGCAAAGATACACCACAAAGGGTGTAAACTTTTCTTAGAGTCTAGTGGCGAGCTCGACCACCTATCGCTCGCACTATCCTTGACTGAGAACGCACTAATGCTGACGTTGCCTGGTGTCGGTTGTTTAGGATTGCCGACTTTCCCCTTGAACCGAAAACCGATCAAAAATATTTCGGTTTCACTCCAAAACAAAATAACAAACAACGTTTTGGTTACGTTTTTGTTCTGCTTAAAAATATTGATTTGTTTCGGTTTTTCATTTTTGTTTTTGTTGCGTTACGACACACTAGTCATAGCCGATCAATATTGTCCAAGCGCGTCGTGAGAATAACGCAGATTTCATTTGCACTCAGGGATCTATTACACAATTTTCAGACAAAAGTGAAATCTTCTTGATGATTCAAATGGCTTCAATTGAAGCTCAGAAAAATGTTGATAATCGCTGGTTATTATGCAGAGCTTTTTATTTGCAGTCTGTGTTGCACTTTACTTTAGTGAGATAAAATACGGGTATCATATTGTGTATATTATTTTGGGAGCAAGGTAACGCATTATACGCAACTAAAGTGAACTCCTAAATTACAGAAGGCTTTTCAAGTACAGCGCACGTTTCTGGTTTGAAAAGCCCATTGAAGCATTCCGAACACTCAAGGAATATAGTCGACAAAAAATGAAGTGTTCATCTTATGGAGTACTAGGCCCCTTAGCAAATAGTAAATAGACTCCGCATTTACTTATTTACTTGAATTTTTGCCGCGTGTCTTAGACCGCATTCAGCGACAGAAACTATTTAGTGTGATCAATAAATATGCACCTCATGGCACTTCATGAATAAAACAAGGCCACGATTAAGTTAACAGCCGACTCGGTGCCGTAGGAAGTCAAGCCACAAGGCCCGATAAGGGGTTTCTGTTAATTCGTTTTTCCGCATCAACAGGTTTTATCCGAAGACACTCAGAACACCAGTGCAAGCCCTGATCACTCTTGCATGACGCTTTTACAATTTGGTTAATCGGTTAATCCCTTAAAGGACCCGAGGGAAATCAAAATGTGGACGAAATTGAGGTTGCCGTGAAAGCTCCTGGAATGCGCGCTGCTCTGTTTTTACTATGCTCACCGTCACAGTTCCTTACAAATGTAACAAAGTTTGAAAGCAAATTACGAGCAAGAAATCTCTAACAAACTTTATTTTAACTCTCCATCCGCACAGTGAAATACTTTAGTGATATACTTTAGCATCGTTTGCCACAAAGTGCGCACTAGTACAAGATTGAGATAAACCTTACAGAAAGCGTGTTTTTTTATCGCGGAAGTGTTTTCTCTAGACATTTCTCTACAAGTATTATAAATGTAGAGCTGGATATAGCAGACGAAAATTAAAAAAAACGCTATACTGTGACTATAAGCGAATTTCAAACAATGCATAATTTGCACTATGTATACATGGTTTGAGGAAACTGGCTAAGGTAACGAGGTAGATATGAACATGAGAACTCATATTTATGGACTTGGCACTGTGAGCAAATGTGCTTTAAATGTTACCGTAGTTTTTGTTATTTTTTTTCCCTGAGCTAACTCGCTTACGTTCACATTAAGTCAGTCTCTTGTATCATAACTGAGGTACAGAAACCTATCATGCCGCATGCCTTCGAGCAGCAGTGTCCTGTTATTACTCAACGTTTCTAGAGTATTCTAAGTGTACTGGACAAGTAAGGGTATCCCTAGCAGTAAACTTTAATGTGGTAAACATTATTAGCTATATGTGCTCTCATGCCATCGGGTTTCGCTGTCCTGCTTTTCCTTCAAGGGCATTTACCGCGTGTGCATGTTTTTGGTTTCCTCTATATTTGCGCTCATCGCAGTCTAGGATTACTGGAACTATACGAAGAAAGATATTCTCCTTAGGGACTAAGCGGGTTCTGGTTTAAAAGCTGTCTGCTTATAACGGTTATCTTTTTCACCTCATCAGGGACGTTTTAATGCACCACAGGGCACTATAAGACCGACGGACCTCACATTAAGCCGCGCTGCTTTCAGATATTCATAAGCTTTACAAAGCAAAAGCAAACGGGGGCCAGCGGCAGGCACGCTGGCGTCGCTCGTTAAGCCTCTTGAGACGAAGCGCGGAAACGAAGTCCCGCTTTGTTGCCACTAGCTTAAGATGCAAATTACATTACTTTCAGGCGCCTAAGTGCTGCAATGTGGGCGCCTCGCGGTGCCCTTACTTTGGGTGCAAAACAAAAGACCACAGCAAGAAGAGATACTGCGGCAAAACAGCCTGAACGCCGAATGAATAATTACTGCATTGCGATTTGCACCCAGTGTGCAGATCGATTTTATGTTCTGAAAATTACTTCCACCAAAAGAAAAATCTGCGGATTTAGCTTTGTGGGCAGCTTACTTAAAAAATGAGGAATTATTATTTAGAAACCGTATATCAAGTGAAACACGACCGCTATCTGAATGTACCACCACGTCTTAAAAACGCGGTATGGCCCCCGAGAAAGAACATAGAAATGCTATCAGGCACGGCTGGATTGTTGCGCAGTGCATAAGAACTGCCTGTGAGCTGACAATGAAGCGACTAAACTGTATGAATGTTGGCTGTCCATGTGATACGAGCGTTTCGAACATACCTGTTTAACGACAAGTAGCAGGGATCCCTTTAGGTAGTCTGTGGGATGATGTTCCCTGCAGTATAAAAACCATATCACATCCGGCAGATAAACGAGACTGACAGGAGTGCAAAGAGGAATTTTCTGAACAAGTGCACACTTAGTAGCAGAAAGAAAGAATGAACACGAACGGCAACGACCGATACTCTGGAACAATGAGCGCTGTAATTCATCACTTACTGACGACGTTTGGAGTCTTAGCTTTTTCAGTCATAACTTAATTTGGAAGGAGATGCGTGATATTTATTCAGCTTGGCATTGTTTTAACATTTTGTGTAAAGCATCCAGGTTTTAAATCTACCTCGCACATATAGCTTACGGTTTATGTTAACACATAATCTAAAGTAAACCGAGGCTGTATACAAAACTTATAAGGAAATTAATTGAAGCGACAAGATGATACAGACAACCAACTACCCCAGACAACGTTATGAACTGGTTCAGTTTGAGACTAGGAAAGCAAGACAAGTTGCGGAATGGGAAGTAGGGCTTTGGTTTTGTGGCATTGATTTCTTTTTACTTATTTACCCTAAAGGCCCAGCTTGGGCATTACACAGGGGGGGGGGGGGGGGGGGGGAGAACAATTGATATACAATGGTATAAGGCAACGTGCATGAAAGTCAAATATCCTTATATGAAGTCGTATATGCTATGCAACCTTTACGTCACTCCTCATTCGAGAACATCGTACGCCAATAATTCTTACATTGTACAAACAATAATATTACATCCCCTGACACGTGAAGAAATACAGGAACAAATTTTAATGTTTCTAATTTTCGAATGTTTCCTTAAGTGCTTGTTTGAATACAATATGGTCAGTTATGTCGTCTATATTATTTGGGAGTTGATTCCATTCCGATATGGCTAAGTTCAGACATGAAAACTGCAATAGTTTCGTACCTTTAAATGGTTGTTCGTCCTTACATTCGTGATCAATTCGTGGGAATATCCTTTTGGCTGGTAAGATGTGTGCCTGAGAGGAGATATTTGGGTGATAAAAAAGCTGATGGAAGAAAGTTAACCGAGATATCTTTCTTCTAGTCTGCAATGATATGAGTCCTAAGTCATGCTTTATTTTGGTGATGCTTGAATGTTGTGATTCGTTACCTGTAATAAATCGCGCTGCCTGGTTCTGAAAAGATTTTAATTTGTTAACAAGATGCGTTTTGTGCGCGTTCCATATAAATTAGGCATACTCAAGCTTTGAACGAAGTACGGTGGTGTATGCAAGAAGCTTGGTATCACTATTAGCCTGACGAAGCGTTCGACGAATGAAGCCAAGATATTTGCATGCTGCGGAAACAATACAACCCACATGATTATGCCACGACAAAGTCGGAAAAAGATGAACACCTAGATATTTAAAGGATTCTGCAGTTTCTAAAGCCTCACCACTAAGAAAGTATGTGTGTTTCGTAATTTCACTGCAAGTAGTAAATCTCATAAGTTTAGTTTTTGAGGTATTTACGCTCATTTGCCAGTCTGAGCACCATATTTCAATCCTGTTCAGGTCATTTTGTAATTTATCACAGTCAGCCTTGCATTTTAATGGCCGATACTGAACGCAGTCGTCGGCATATAACCGGATTTCTGAGTCTATACCCTGATGAATATCATTGATATAAATTAATTATAGAGTGGGTCTCAAAACAGAACCTTGAGGCACACCGGACTGAACAACCTGTACAAACCAATTGGACGAGTTTGACTTGGCTACAGCTTACGTAAAATATGTGATACCACAGTAAACTTGAGGCGTACGTGGATCTCGCAGATATGATATCGGTGAAAGGTTCGGCGAACCAATTTTTTTTTCGCACTACTGCAAGGTGACTGCATTTGCTGGGTTTGCTGCTGAAGGCCGCGGCAGAGCTGTGTGCATAGGTTCGAGTGGCTTGTTCTTGCACAGCTGACAATGCATTTGCCCAACTTTGATTTTTAACTAGTAGCAGGAATGCAGTGAAAAAAAAAGAACGCGTTGGTGTGTTCCACAACACCCGTACTACACGTCTGTTGCCATCGATTCTAGTTTTATCATGTGCACACTTACTGTATTGGATATACAAGACGCAATACGTCGACTCAAAAGCCGGGGAGTGTGGCATGTAGTATTTGAGAACTAAAATTATGTTGACTAAATTTAGTACATAATGACGCGAGGCAAGAAAATAAGATGTCGCGAAATGATACCAGCATACACAGCAAAGTTGATCACTCGTCGACAGGGTAATATCCCTTTGCACGCAGTACCGTGCTGTGAAAGAAACACGTCAGTTTCCACATTGTCACTTTGGTTAGAAGCGCATGGTTTCGTTGAATAGGAAACTCAGCGCCTCGACATGCGACCAGTGTCTTTCGTATGCGGTTCGTGAGCGAGGAATCTTGATCAACTGCATGAATATGTGTGCATTGTATTTGACTCAGCGCTTGCTGAAGGCACCTTTTATTCATCAAAGGAAGCATGAATAAAAACCAGAAAAACAGAAGAGAGAAAATTCAGGGCAGTTAACCACACGTACGTCCAGTTTGCTATATACTCCGCACTCGCGGAATGGGAAATAGAGATGAGAGAGCGAGCACAGTTTAGCGCACATTTGAAGGTGCGCACTAAGTCTATAAATGGACTGTAGATATATGAACGAATGTTGAAACAAAATATCTACTCGGTAAATTTAGGAAAAAATAATCAACCCAAACGCGTTGGGCATAGCGCACC
This sequence comes from Dermacentor albipictus, assembly GCF_038994185.2. Lineage (NCBI taxonomy): Eukaryota > Metazoa > Arthropoda > Arachnida > Ixodida > Ixodidae > Dermacentor > Dermacentor albipictus. Next base: position 161,278,100 of record NC_091824.1, on the reverse strand, counting down.
GACTGTACAGCGCGGTATGCATTTATGTATTTATTTCCTTACTACTGTATCACGATACAAGTGGAATGCCATTTGATAGGTATTTTTTGTTTGCGTTAACGTTATTGCTCAGAAAGTTAGAGTTCGTTGCACTAGTAATTATAGGGACACTCCATGCGAATTATAACCATCGTCGTCATGTTCCGTATATATTCATGCATATGCATGAGTTATGTTGATCTTTGCCGCATCTAGTCGATAGATGCTGTACTGTTCAACCATCAAACTGGCTTAGAACTAGGTGTTTCAATAAGAAGCCAACAAACAATGACACCAAAGACGGTGTAGGAGAAATTATCTGCAGTTCCTAATTGAATCAATGAAATAATAAACAAATAAAAATTAAAGTGGATGACCAAAGTGGCCGCAGCTGGCATACAAACTCACGTCTTCGCATTACGCGTGCGATGGTCCTAACAGTTGAGCTACCGCGGCGCCGTTTTCCCATCCACTAGTTGGGGTACTTATGTTTATCTGCTAGAACTAACTCTGGTAGTGTTATCCTATATTAGGTCTTGTATTATTGCGAAAATTTTTGAGAATCGCCGCGCGCAAACAAAAGTCACCAAACAATTCATTCACACCACATGCCTTTTCTATTAAACTTTCCAGTTTATTAAAAAGAACCAAACAATATTAGTGTTACAAGTAAGAAGCCATACACGGCGTAACGAAGCTTTTTAGGATATCTGAAAGTATGTCGCACCCACCTCAGATCACCGTCCTAGGAGTTCTAGCGCAATGCGGAGCCTAGCCATCGCTCTCTAGGCTTCGCCGCTTGGGCGAAGCTGCCGATTACTCCAAGTATCTCACTTGGCGAGTTTCTATTTACTTTCTCCTGTCACTTCCATGGCTCTCAATTTTCTGACTGCATACATATCTTCAGCGAAGGTACGACTGTGCGTATAAGTGCAACCACGAGACAAACATTGGCGTGCATGCCGTTGTAACTTGCCGCAAATATATATAACCATGGCATACCGCACAGATGCACTTCTCCCAAGCACTCTCGTGAGATCGATAGAAAAATTACTGCTAATTTGCAGCGAACAAATAAACTGTCCTCATAAGCAAGACTTTAAAAGCAGAAAAAGGAATAAAGTGCTGTCCACTTAGCAATTATATATTTAGATGTCGCCTGCCACAGCATCAATGTATATAAACGCACACATACTATGTATTCCTGTCGAGACTCCAAATGGGTTGCGTATTCCAAGTGTGGTAGTAGTCTGGAGAGAGCCGGGCAATTTCCCACCCGTTCAGAACAACGCCGCCATCTTGATTGCCACAAGCGGAAGGGAGTTCTGGACGGCAGCAGCTTCTATACTCCTTGCTATCTGCTCAGCCATTGTGTTTCACGGCATAAGAACCGTGCGTTGTGTCGCACTTCTATTTCGCTTTTTCTTTTCCTCTTCCTCTCGAGTTCCTTCTGTGGCATTGCTAGATAGCTCGGACAGTGGTGCTTTTTGTCTGCTCATCGCTTTTTTGTCGTTCGTATGGCGAGCGCAAAGGAGGCTGCGCTAACATTTACCCTTGTTAAAGGTGGGGCCAATTTCACGGTGCCTGCTCAGGCTGATTCAGGGTTTGTCCTAGCCACGCTGTGTCACCCGTACTATGTTTCGCAACGACAACAGAATTTCCTCTTGTCCCATTCCTCCTCTCCTCACATTTTTTTATTTGTTTACACTCTCTCGTTTGTCAGCAAAATTCAATTGCGCTGTGTTTAGACTCAGCCTGTCTTCACTGTATTTTTTTGGCACCGGGAAAAGTTCCAGACTTACTGTGTTACCGAGGTAAAATTAAATAACTCGGTCATAGGTCAGTGGCGAATTTCGCCAGTCCGCATTTTCTGATGGAAAACTTTAGCGACAGTGCTGGGGGGGGGGGGGGGGGGCGGTGCGAGTAACACATTAAAGAAAGCAAGAAGGGTCTCGTTGCGAAACCGGGTGTGAATAGAAATCTACAGCTGTTAATAATAGCAGAGAAATTGAAGTATGACAGCTTCAGCATCATGCTCCGCTGCCTACAGGAAAAGTAGAATTTAGCACTGGTGCTTGCTAAACTGAACGCAATAGACACCAGAAGGAGCAACTCCACAGCAGCCTTTAAACCATAACTCATCAAATATATTTATAGCCTAAGTGCATGCTCAATAAAGCAGCAAAAATTAAACAATAATCGAATGAGACTTTCCTACACTGAATAAAAGGCTAAGGCGAAAAAGTCAGGGCCCTTATTTATAATAGAGCTATTGTGCTAGAATCGTTGACAAGAGCAAATTCCAGCCATTCCTGATGTTGGGCATATTATAAGCGAAGACAGGGGCGAATGACAAAGATCGCTTACGCCCGAGAAGCTTTGTGAATTGGGTAGCGAAGGCACCCTTACGCGTCTTGATCACCAAATGCTGCCCAACTGCCGAGTATGACGTTGTAACCACGTATGGGTTAGTTCAGTGCAGGTGCACGAAGCTGTTAAAATGAGTTTTCAACTGTAATTTACGAAAGCAAACGTAAAAGCTCCGTTTAGATGCTGCAGTCCGTGAAAATCTGCACATTTTACGGCATCGTAAAATCAGCGCAAATATTTTGCTTCCTCGTTCTTTGGGTTAAATGGATTCTCATTTCGCTGCAGAAGCAGAATATACGACGTCCTCATAGTGGTATTGCGTGGTTTTAATCCTGCCCCAGCCATCTAGTTCAGCTTGAGTCGTTGCACTTCTCTCTCCTTGATCCAGCACACTCGTGGTCTCATTACGGTTTGGTTGAGACTCTAGAATTTCTTATATAGGAGTTAAAAGCTAGCTGCTGGAACGTCTATATTACGCAAAACTACGGAAAATCACGGAATAGCAAAACTTACGGAAAAATTACAGAGCTGAGGTGACAACAAATCGAACAGCGTCGTCTTTCTCCACACAACACTTGTCTGGATCGAAACAGAACGCTTGTCTCGATTCTGGATAGTCCCGATGGAATGCGTAGTAGGAGGGGTGAGTCCAGGCGCTGCAGTCGAGTATGTCTGAAAGCTGGCGTGTTCCACATGGATCGTGTGGTATCACGCGCTAGTATGCGAAGCTTTGCTGCTGCGTCAGTTCTTGACAGGGGGATGGGTTCCTTCACGGCATCTTCGTGAGCCCTCCTAGCAGCTTCATCGACGTTTTCGTTGCCCTCGATGCCGCAGTGGCCTGGCAGCCACTGAAAAGTGACCAAATGTCCTTTCTCTAGTAGCTGGTGATATAACTGCCGTTTTTCTAGCACAAGTTGGTCTTCTGATCCACGACGTAGAGCGATCAGCAAACAATGCAGGGCTACCTTCGAATCGGTGAATATGCAACATCTTGGAGGTAGGTCTTCATGGATCATGCAATGTGCGCTGCGAAGTGCAGCAAGCGCCGCAGCAGTCGACCTTTTCCGGTGAGATATCTTAAACTGAATGGTCACGGCTTTTCCGCGAAAGGTCACAACTCCTGCGGATGCATCCACAGTTCTCCAGCCATCAGTGTAAATCTGGAGGTGGTCCTTATTTGTCTCGTGCAGCATGAGTAGATAGCTGCTTGAGAGCTGGTGACGGAAGTTCTGCTTTCGTTCGAATTCCCAGTACTGATAGTCGAACTTGTGGCCGAGCCAAACACCAAGGAGGTGCAAGAAGCCTCTCGGCAGGCGTGTAATCTTTAGGGAGGTGGTCACAGTACGCTGATCTCTCCTGGCAAAAAGAAGCACTGGGAGCGCGGCGAGGTGGTGGAAAGGGGAGTGGGCAACGTGCATGATGTGTGCTATGAGCACTTCCAGTGTCATATGAGTTGTGACTGCGTAATCTTGAGCTAACATAATTGTCTTCGTTGTTGATGTGCAGCGCGGCAATCTAAGACAAACCCTGAGTGCCTGTGCCTGTGCACTCTGGGTTCTGCGGATGTTACTTCTGTAGGTATTGCTTAGTGCAGGTAAGCTGTACCTCGGATACCCGACAAACAGCGTCCTGTAGAGTTGTAACATCGCGTGCACTTACTTACCCCACGTTTACCCTCCAAAAAACTTGAAAAGATGTGAAATGGCCGTTAGGCGTTTCTTCAGGTAGGCCAAATGGGGACTCCAGTGCAGGTCTTGATCAATGATTACCGCTAAGAATCTGTGCGTCCTGGCATATCATTGATTTTTCCCATTGCTAAATATGGTGTAGGAAGTCATTGGGTTCCGCGTAAACGTGATAAGCGCACATTTCACTGGGGAAATTTGGAGACTATGTTCGCCGAGATACGCCGATATTCAAGTCGCGGCTTTTTGCAGTCTCGCTCGCACCTGAAGGCGTGTTACACCTGATGTCCACACGCATATGTCATCGGCGTACGTTGATATCTGGACAACACTTGGTATACGCTCCACGAGACCAACAAGGACAAGACTGAATACTGTGGGGCTAAAGACGCGACCTTGGGGAACACCATGGTGTGTGTAGTGTTGAGAGGTCGCACGGTCATTGGCTTGCACATAAAAAGACCTTGTGTGTGAGCACTTGTGGGTCCTCCGCTACACTCGGCCACCAAGACCAACCAATTCAAGAGCATCAAGTATAGCACCATGAGCGGCATTGTCATAAGCTATTTTCACGTCTAGAAACATGGCGACAGATAACCGTTTACACTTCTTTCGATGCTGGACGTAGGTGACCAAATCGGTGACATTATCAATGGAGCAGCGGAGACGTCGAAATCCGGCCATACCACTTGGATAAACATTGTAGCATTCCAGGTATCGCTCCAATCTGGCAAGGATCATGCGTTCCGTCACTTTCCCTACGCAACGATATATTTTTTACATGGTGAACAGAGCTCACCCGAAAAAGATAAACTAGTACACGTGTCAGCATTGTGGCGGTGGAAGTGTCTTAGTATAATATAGCAGTGCTAGTTGTACAGGTACTAGTAGTAGTTACGTTACAGTAGTACTGTTAGTGAAATAGTGGTATTTTCAATTAGCTCTTCTTCATATAATGTTGGTGCCCGAGGGAAGTGCCGACTACTCCTCTTCTCTGACCAGACAAAGAATAAGTGTACATAAAGCACTTCAAGGACTATAGGAAGAAATACAGTGACATCAGCTGAAATCATTTGCCTGTGCAGCTTTATGATGTCAGCGTATATTATCAAGGAACGCCCGCCGTAACTTACAAGATGCTATCCTAGCTGATATGAAGTACACGAAATTCCTTTCTTTCTTTTGCTGTCTCACAGAATATCTTTTGCACTCCTCTGTTCTTAACGTGGTACATCGGCCCTTCATTGCTCTTTTCTCTGCATTCCCTCAACGAGCGCCCTGAATAGCTCTGTATTGTCTTGTATAGTGCAGGTGGCACTGTTGTCACGATCCTTCTCGCCCGTCCGTAACAATGGCTGGTGAATGCACTTTCAGTCTTTTCTTCCCTTTTTTCACTAGAAGCCGGATCCATTGTTGATTCGTCCATCACCTGGACCCTTGTATTCTTTCATGAGTTTGAGGAGAGTGGTTCTTATGAAGTTGACAGGTTCGCTGCGCTTTTGTCCACCATTCAAGGCCCAGCTACATTTTGCGAACTTTTGCTTGCGCACATTTTTTTTCTGCAGGCTCAGTACTTCCTATAGCTTCATTTTTAGGAACATCCTTACAATTTTATGCATTATACAATATAATTATATAGATCAATAAATGACTGAAATACTTGCAATTTAGTGCATGAAACACTTCAAGCTCCGCTTAAACAGTGCGCTTTAAACAGTGCGAAATGTTGGCGAGAAGCATAAGAAGAGAGCCAGAGCACTGACAACCAGCTGAATGAACAAAATCCAGCATAGTGTGATTTCACACACTCGAGAAATTAAAGAGAACCGCATACGATACAAAAGCGTCATTTGGGATCCTTTAGGAACAATACAGTTTTCCAGCAGGCTGAGCGATTGCACACTGACATATTCGGTCGCCAGCTCTATAGATGAAGGATGCTTTAGATTTTAGATCAAGGTCAAGCGCTCTCAGTGTTTTATTCCATGACATTCGTTTGTGGGCTGCCATTCTCAAAACCCCAATGAATAATTTTTTCACCCATGTACGTCCTGATATGAGCCACTTTAGCGATGGAATGTTGCGGCAATATAACCCGCATTTACCGTATGTCATGGCATGACATGTATCCTACATATACGTAAATGTATGCAGAACCTCACAGCGACGCCGATAGCGACGACGAAAATTTGCTTGGAGTGTCCAGACTATTGCTGTCGCAATAAAAGGTATCTCTAGGCTCCACAGCATTTCACCTGGTGTATGAAGCGGAGTATATAGCATTACTGCTGTGCTTCTTTGCGTATGCTCAGGTCTCATCAGCAAGCGGAAAGCTAACGTAATCTAATATTTCACTAGTGGGGGCTGTCGGACGCCGACGGCTTTTTATCAATCTCATGCACCGTCGAGGCGCGATGCCTGTAACACCACTTGTGACGCTCCTTGTAAGACACCTACTGGCTGCCTGGATGCTGTTGCTTTTGTACATCAGGAGTTGCCTTGCGCGCTGCGCGGCGCCAACATGTCGAGGCCGAGTATGCTTCGAACATTATCCGAAGAGTTAAAGTGCTACTTTAAACCTTGCTTCACTCTTAAGGCAAACTTGGCAATATTGTTTACGAAATGAGTTGTACAGAACAAAGGCGTGAAAAAACTTTTTTTTTTCAGTGAACTGCCAATGATCCCTGCCATATCAGTCTTATGCATTATTTGGTGTTGCCTGGCCCGCTCATCGATGATGTTTTATTTCTGTTGTTGAAAAAGCAGCCTAGTCGGATTTCAAGCACTACCTCTGATGAGTATTTCGTTAATCGTATTTCGTGGTTATTGGGACATGACGGCTGTCATTTGTATACACACAAGATCCCACGCACCGAAGAGCTTGGAGACATAGACCAGAAAAATGAAAAATTACCTTGTGCCTGCCGCTAATTTCTTTCAATTCTGGCTGAGCTGATGTATTTAGGACTCTCCATCCAATCACGTTTTTTCTATGATTTCTAACACTTCTAATTGTCTAACTGCTTTACTTCGGAGGATCCGGGTCGGGGTAGCCCTCACTCCTGCCGTGACTAGGAAGTGGCCGCACTTTCGCCCGCTATATCCTCGTCCTGAGTGTCCACTCTGAAAGTCGCGAAATGTTGAAGCCGACATCCACCACCTGCTGTGGGTTTGCCCTGCACTGAAACCGACGAGGCTCCGGCACCTCGCTGCAGCGGGGCTCTCGCCGCATAATCTGAGCCATTACACTGCTTGGACGCAGGGACCGCATTATCGATCCCTCTTGGACTTCATTAAGTCAGCAAATCTTTTTTCATTCATTTAATCATCCTTATTCACCCCCATCCCATACCCTTGTATGCCCTGCGGCATTTATCCTCGCATTAAAAAAAAAACTGCTTTACCTAACAAGAGACACGTTATCAATATCACCAGAAGCGTATTAAATCTCTCTGGGCTGCAGCAAAGTTTACATATAGGTACAGTACACTGTAATAGAGGAGAAACAGAATAGGGTTTCAATAACAAGGTCAAGCAATGCCAAAATGACATGTATAAAATACGAAGGCAGGCAGCCATTTTTCAATCCACTATTGACAATGCGCTTGCACACATTCGCTCGATAAAACCAAGTCTATGAAAGAAAAACTAAGCAAGAACGTGAAATTACAGACGCATTTTTCATTACTTAAAGTGGTGATAAGTGTATCAGTGCCTCTTTCATCATCATCATCATCTTATCATATGTCCATTGCACGGACTAAGGCCTCTCCCTGCGATCTCCCATTACCCCTGTCCTTCACCAACCGATTCCAGCTAACACCTGGGAATTAATTAATTTCACCATCCCACCTAATCAGCTGCCGTCCTCGACTGCGCTTCCCTTCTCTTGCCACCCATTCTGTAACCCTAATGGTCCGCCGGTTATCTGACCTGCGCATTACAACCACCTGCTCAGCTCCATTTTCCCTCTTAGTGTCAATCAGAATATCGACTATACCCGTTTGTTCTCTGATCTAAACCGCTTTATTTCTGTCTCTTAACATTATGCTTAGCATTCTTCGTCTCATCGCTCTTTGCGCGGTCCTTAACTTGTTCTCAAGCTTCTCTGTCAGCCGCCAAGTCTCTGCGCCGTATATCAGCACCGGTAAAATGCACTGATTGTATAATTTCCTTTTCAATGATAACGGTAAGCTCCCATTCAGGAGTTCACGATGTCTGCCGTACGTGATCCAACCCTTTTTTATTCTTCTGTGAATTTAGTTCTCATGGTCCGGGTTCCTTGTGACGAATTGACCTAGGTAAACCTATTCCTCCACAGACTCTAGAGGCTGACTTGCGACCTTGAACTCTTGTTCCCCTGCCATGTTATTTATCATTATCTTTGTCTTTTGCATATTAATCTTCAGTCCCACTCTTACACTCTCCCTGTTAAGGTCCTGAATCATTTGTTGTAACTCGTCTCCATTATTGCTCACTAGAACAATGTCATTGGCAAACCGAAGGTTGTTGGGGTATTCGCCGTCGATCTTTACTCCTAAGCCGTCCCAGTTTAATAGCTTGAATACTTCTAAGCACGCAGTCAATAGCATTGGAGACATTGTGTCTCCTTGTCTGATCCCTATCTTTATAGGTATCTTTCAACTTTTCTTGTGTAGAATTAGGGCGGCTGTGGAATCTCTGTAGATATTTTCTAGGGTATTTACGTAAGCGGTCTGTACTCCTTGATAACGCAATGCCTCTATGACTGCTAGTATATCTACTGAATCAAATGCTTTTTCGTAATCTATGAAAGTCATATATAGAAGTTTCTTGTACTCTGCGGATTTCTCGATAACCTGGTTAACTATATAGATTTGAACCATTGTAGAGTAACCTTTCTTTAAGCCAGCCTGCTCCCTTGGTTGACTAAATTTCAGTGTTGTCCTTATTCTATTGGAGATTATTTTGGTAAATATTTTTTACAATACTGGGAATAAGATAAAGCGCCTATAATTTTTTAGTTCTTTAACGACGGCCTTTTTATGGATTAGTAAACGTTTGCATTCTTCCAGTTTTCTGGGACCCTTGCAGTCGATAAACACTTCGTATAGAGAACCGCCAGTTTTCCTAGCATTATTTCTCCTCTCTTTGATTAAATCGACTGTTATTCCATCCTCTCCTGCCGCTTTTCTTCGCTTCATGCCTTGCAAGGCCTTTCTGACCTCATCTCTAGTTATAGGAGGAGTTTCTTTATACTGTGCATTATTGTTTTGAATAGAGCGCTCCTGAGTCGTCTGAGTACTGTATAGAATCCTTCCGCTGCCTTTACTACATCTTCGAGATTGCTGATGATATTACCGTGCTTATCTTTTAGTGCATACATATTTGTTTGTCTTATGCCAAGTTTCCTTTTCACTGGTTTCAGGCTGTGTCCATTTTTTACGACTTCCTCAGTCTTTCTCACGGTATAGTTTCGAATACCATTTATTTGCGCCTTTTTGATCAGTTTTGACAGTTCCGCGAATTCTATCTTTTCTCTTAAGTTGGACACTTTCTATCTTTGTCGTTTCTTTATTAGGTCATTTGTTACTTGGGAGAGCTTGCCTACTGGTTGCCTTGGTGCCTTGCCTCCCACTTGAATTGCTGGCTCTGAAGCCAGCCTCATAACGGTTTCAATCATTACCCCTCTGTCATCATCGGCATCTCTGTTCTAAGGCTGCATATTTGTATGCAAGTGCCAGCCTAAATTTGTATGCTTTAACCTTACTGCCTCTAAGTTCACCTGTTTCTTCTTGACCAATTTTATTCTTTCTCTGTTCAAATTGAGGTGAATCCTAGAACTCAATAACCTATGATCACTGCACTTTACCCTAGCTATTACTTGAACATCCTGCACTATGCTGGGATCGGCAGAATGTATGAAATCAATTTCATTTCTTGTTTCACCATTCCGGCTTTTCTAGGTCCATTTTGTGTTGCTATGTTTCCTGAAAAAAGTGTTCATTGTTGTCAGCTCATTCCTTTCTGCGAATTCTACCAGCATGTCATCTCTAGCGTTTCTAGAATCTACAACATGGTGGCCAATAGCCGGTTCACCCGCCTGCTTTTTCCCCACTTTTGCATTGAAGTCCCCCATTACTGCTGCATACCGCGTTTGCACTTTTCTCATCGCTAATTCAGCATCTTCATAAAACTGATCTACTTCCTCATCGTCGTGAGTGGACGTTGGAGCGTAGGTTTGTACTACCTTTAATCTATACCTCTGATTGAGTTTGATTACGACTACTGCTACTCTCTCGTTGATGCTGTAGAATTCGTCAATGTTGCCCGCTATGTCTTTATCGATTAGGAATCCTACCCCATATTGCTTCTTATCCGGGAGGCCTCTATAGCAGAGTATATGGCCGTTATTCAGCAATGTGTAAGCCTCAACAGGTCTTCTAATCTCATTAAGGCAGATAATATTCCAACCAATGTCTGACAGTTCTTCGAAGAGTCCTTGCGAAGCTTGCCTCACTCGAGAGGGTTCGGGTGCTACACTTTGCAAGGATCAGTTTCCATTGGTGGCCTGTCCGGACCCAGATATTCTTAGCACCCTCTGCTGCGTTGCAAGTCTGACCGCCGCCTTGGTCAGGTGCTCCGCAGCCACTGGGAACTGAGGGCCATTTCATTGAGTAGATCATTTCATTAGGATGGCTGTGGCCAAATAGTGCACCAGGGAGGCCTATTCCTGTTCTGGTGAGGGAGTGTCTTGCTCCTATCTAAATACATGTAAAAAGAGAATTCGTTTTTCTCAGCAACCACTGCAGAAAATTTGGCGAGGTTTGTTGCGTTTAAAAGAAAAACCTCAAATCTAGTGATTGTTTGTTTGGAATATGTTATTTAGGCCATCAATCTTTATTAAAAATTGGCAAAAATCAAAAATTTTCTGAAAATGAAGCTATGCAGTTTACAACTTTATAACTCAGCAACGAAATGCGATATCACAATTATGTGAATTGCATCCGATAGTACAGATACGACGGACAAAATTGATATTTTACACATGAATGTCAAAAAAATTATTAATATGGAACTACAGCTTTTCCAAAACCCTTGTACACAACGTAACCAATTCACGTAATATAGAAATGACAATCTAATTTGTCCGTTTTCAATGGTCTAACGGATGCGGTTTACAGATCTGCGATATCCGTTTTTGATACGAGCTATAATTCATAAACTTCGTGCTTCTATTTTTTCAACTTTCGCATTTTTGAAAACTCTTCTAACAAAAATTAGACCTTTAATCGAAATGCCGCTTCCAGTAATAACTAGAAATTAACTTTCTTTCTCAATTGCAGAAAATTTCATGAAAATCGAACCAGGGATTATCTCTGAAAAACGTTCTTGCGTTCTACATTTATTTGAATAGGCCGCGTCAGAGTTGGGCCCGCGCTAAAGCTTTCTCTTAAGCGCTCCCCATGCGTGAGCCCATCCCGAAGACAGTGCGATACTGGGCTGACCCGCAGCGGAGGTGTAGTTCGCCATTAAGGGACCAACGTACGCGGCTTCGCTTGTCAATCTTCTTCACAGAGTGGAAGTGCACTGTGTTTTTTTTTCTTTTTGCTTATCGTTTCTAGATATTTAATGTTTTTCCTGATTAAATTAAGTGGGTTATCAGCGCAATGTTTGTATCTGCTCTTTGCTCTCTCCAATGTTTCGCGCTACTTCAAGTTTAAAAACCAAACATGAATCGAGTAGCCTAGCCAAAAATGTTGTTGCTTTAGGTTTACTGGATCTCAATGACGTTGCGACTAGGGTAATATTCACCGGACATCAGAAATGCAGGTATTTTGCAAATTTTCTTTCGAATAAACGCTTCAACTGTCTCATCGATGTTCCTTCGCATACGTCATAATAGACGCACATAGGCAGCAGAAAACGGCGTGGCTTCTCCAAAGCTGCTACAGGTAGAAAGGGAACTGTGCAACATGTTTGAACACATTTAATTCTGTCTTTATCCCTACTGAATGCCCAATCTGGCTCTCTGACCAACCCTAGCTGCCTGCAAGATTTGTGAATGTTGTTTAGTGTTCAAGCGCTCCCTTCAAAGCTTTCTTGCCTACTCAGCTTCTTCAAACGGAAGCACGCTATATCAACTCACGTGTGACGCGCGTGTCTGATGTATTTTTGGTTGACGTGTTCGAGTTTCTTTCAACCATCTCTATAATCTCGACTAAAACGAGCATTTTGCGATTACTCCTTGCACATAACTGCACTAAACGATTATGAATAACAATAGGATTTATGTGCAACGCAGGAGTAGCGTAATCTAGACTTAGCAACAATCAAAAATACATCGAAGAAGCATTCTGTGTGGTTATCGTCGCTTACTGTATACTCAACTCAAAGACTCCTGGCAGGTTCCATAGAGTTCTCGTGAATGCTATCGTTTGTTGCTCCCGAAACGCACAATGCAGTACGGGCAGCGTCGTGCACCTGTTCTCATACTTAGCCTAATGAGGTTCCATCTCATGCATAGCAAATCGACGGTCACATGATACACCTTACGAAAAATTAATCTGGACGAGTAGTGCAAAGCTGATGTGTTTCATCCAAACATTGCAGAAAGAAACCACACGAACTCTTTCGAGACGTACCACACTTCTCGTGTCGTGGTCTGGCCGCGCCCGAGTGCCCATATAAACTGATTAGGAACAGTCCAGTCCATAGTATGAACTGCATGGCCGTTTTAGATGGAGCGGTAAACTTCGTAAGTGAGCTGCGGTGTGCTGCTAGAATGCTAAACCTGCAGGGATCCCGGGACGTAACGGCCTGCAGGGCACGAATGGCGTTGTGCGGTGCTTACGTCGAGAACTGCATTGCTTTCTCAAAGTGACGTAAAGCAGTTTGCGTCTGGAGGTGTCATACGTACCAGTGATAAAATATAGTTTTCTTTGTCCGGACCTGTCTTTTTTTTGTCCTGTTCTTACCTTCTACAATCTTTCCGCCAAGCGCTGTGTTCATATCATTTATATTTTACCATTCTTCAGTAGGTCCGAACTTTCACCTGGTTTGCGCTGTGCCACCAAAAAACCCATGGCCTAGAGGATCCATAAACCTTAGATATCGTTCCCAAGGATTTTACCGACGATTGGTGTTAGCCATGCCTGAAACATTGAAATTCTTTCTTTTCACCAAAATGAATTGTATTTACTCACAGGTTTATGATTTCTTTATGTACGTGAGAGCTCGAGGCTCAACAGCCCCGCTGGTATTTCCAACTTTGTTGTAGACCTGCGGCATTTTACTGTCTTCTTATTTGTGTGTTGGTTGAAATGGAATGTAGAAAATAATAAAGAAAATTGCATAAGAATGTACGAAAAGCATCTTGTCGCTGGTGGGGACTGAATACACAAATGAAGGATGCTCCACATCCACCGACATTGGCTCTGAGGGGCGCTGGCTAAGACTCCCAGGCTAGATCCCAGGGCTAGTCGCAGGAACTACTGTGGCGCAGACTTCCTGTGCTGCAGCAGGCGAGGCTGCATGCCGGAAAGCGCACTTCAGTCTAACACCAATGCACAAATAAAAACAACGTCCTTGCGGCATTTCCTACAGTGGGCGGGGTTGTTCCGTAGCTGTAGTGAGGATGTCCGAGCCATTACGAGCACAGATCGCCAACAGCCGGATAGATTTTTCTATTTTGTACCGTTCCGTAAACACAGCACCAACAGAATGCTTCCCCTGAGCCGCATTACAAGAAGTGCTCTCGCGTGGCCTCTTTTTGCACTTGCTTCCAAAATATCCCCCTATCCTCCACAGCAACCTCCGCTCACAACCTTCGTCTTCCGGTGAAAATGGCTCATTGATCCGAAAGTTAACACAACAATGGTCGAGGAGCGAAAGAGCAACGAAAGCACCTTCGCTTGACGTTGGTGTTAGTTTCTATCTCTTGCCACAAGATATCGTGATGATTGGATAGCCCCAGGCGCACCGTAATAGACACAGCACTACTTCGTCGAAATAAGAGCAAACACAACAAAAACAATATCGCTTGCCTGAAAACAACACGCATTGATCAAGTAAGGAAGAAGAGCGGGAAAGCGGGGGGGTGAAAGTAGATGAGCTTTGATGTAGCTGGGCGGAGTGTGGAACGAAAACACTTTGCAGAGAAGGGATGGTAGAAACAAATAGTTCCTCAGGGCATGGCGAGCCAATTTGCGCCGTCGAGGAGCGAACAAGGATCCTGCTGCAGCTGGTGTATGCTGAAGAAACAGGGGCGTCCTTCGGGAAAGAAAAAGGGCGCATGCGTGGTTTCTTTAGCTTTTGCACACTTGCTTAAGTATATGCTCTGATCTTCGTTAACACCACATGAGACTTGATATTTGTTGAGTGAGGACCTCAAACAAGAACAATTACAATATTGTGAGAAATGTTTTACGTCACAATGTGCGCACAATATAACAGTACCCATGTAACACTTCAGATGTAACAGATGTAACGCAAGCATCACGTGGGTGCGCAGTCATCGTCTTGTGATCGACTGGCTGCCGCCTTTGTGACAGCAAGTGACAACTACAATTTGCGATGGCCACCATTGTCAGTAGGGCAATAGAAAGCTGTTTATTTCGTTTGTCTCACTAGGTATATGTGCGTGTACGAGAGTACATCACTGCCTGTAGGGGTTCAACATGGCAGATGATTAGACGCGTAAGTAATGTTCATTGGACCGAGAAAAAGTTGCGTGCCAATGCTGAAAGAATTCGTTTAAACATGATTGAGTTACGTTTATCTCGCAACCAGTCTCTTGTGTTTGATACACGCCGACTTCCTATATTGAAGCGGCTCGTTATTTCTTCGAATAAAACAAGAGTTCTGGTGCCTGGTGACCTCTGTTTTGTTCTATTATCAGCAATCATTCTTGCTTAATTTTTGACGCCGGGTGATATCTGTTTTGTTTGGTTTTATTATCAGCCATTACTTTTGCCTAATTAATGTTCTCTAACTTTTCCATCTCTCAACAGTTTGGCAACTTTATTGCAAATTGGGGTTCTACAAGAAAAAGTGCAGCATATCAGACCCACTGAACTACCATAAAATGTGGGGCGTGAAACGCAGCCGTAAGGCAGCCGTAAAAGTGTGTCCTTCTCTCAGAGGTTCTGAATCACACGTCAATCTACTCACGTAATCGCCGACACTATTATCGACACTGGTTTATGAATGAGCATTCGAACAGCACTTTCAGTATCCAATAATGCCGCCAAAGAAATAAAAACACGAGCTACTTTGCCTTTTGAGGCTTTACCGCACGAATATTCATCCCTGCTGTGTCCACAATTGATCGTCCTTTTTATTCCTGAAACTGGACGCTGGGAAGAATTGTTCGGAAATTATTTCACAAATTTACAGACTGCATCTTTCAAAGTTATGCTATGTACGTTTTATGATCACTCATACGGAACTACTGCACTTCTCGTTTGAGCAACATCTTCGCTTCTATTTAAACAAACAACCAAGTTCTTAGAGAGTTTTTATGAACTGGTAAGTTTACTGCCTTATATGGCGGCACATTTGGCTTTCGGTGTTCCTGCTCAGTTTTAGTCTGCGGCAAAATATGTGACGACGCTGTGATGGTGCTTATTAAAATTTCGGCACTGATCTGGTCTCGAATTAAGAGAATCCTAGAAGCACCGCTACACGCTGAGTAGATAGTATGCTGTCTGCATATGACTGTAACATTATTAATGCGCAACGTTCTTAGGGAAGCATCCCTGAATTAGATGACCGTGGCTGCTGCTGCCTTACCAAATAGGTCAACGTGAGAAAGCACATATACAACGATTCGGCTTACGTATAACTAACTGTAATACACAAGAATATTGCAGTGGCTGGCTCTGTTCTCTATGGAATTACGCATGATACAACCAATACAACCTAGGCATCAACACTGCAGCAAACGTACGCGTTCAAGCGCATCATCCCTTTAAAAAGGGACCCGCTCCCTTTGGATATTCTCCCGTTTCCATGCTTAAAAGAGTAGGTGGCTTCAATGTGCATAACCTTTGAGAAGTACGTTATGTCAAGCAAGAGCCTTGAGGCATATGTAGGTCAATTTAAGTGCTGTGGGCGGTGTTGGCGCCGGGTGTGGGGTTTCTCTACCGCCGGGGCTGACGGTTTCGGGGTGCGTTCTTCGTCGAAGTGTCTGGCATGTTTCGTGATGCACCTTTCGTCGTGCCGAGCCACCACAGCTTCGTTTAGACCAATTTACCCAGTGCATGAGATTTGTATAATTTTCAGAGTGAGTTATCTCTGGCTCTTGCGACCTTTTTGGCGGTGGTCTGTGATCGTTGCGCCAGGTGATGATCCGACTTTCACTGCCGACACAAAGACACCGATGCAAGAGGGCACGTTGCCACACGCATGTGCCCGAGTTATGCAGAGCGTCCGCCGCCAAATGCCAACTTTTATAACTCTTTAATGTGAATGTGCTGTCGCAGAACAGCTGCTGGGCTTCTGAAGGTTATGATGCAGCGGTGGAGCGCTTGGGAAAGATAACCCTCCTCCTCTTCCTCCGCCCTCTCCTAGAATAACGGCAGTGAGACGCAGGGGGGAGGGTTAGAATTGCCGCCGCCTTTCGAGCGGGCGCTCGTGTCACAGGAGACAACAGATATAACTTATTGCCGTATATGTACAGCAACAACCACTACAGATGTGCTGATTAACGGCTCTGTACTCCATAAGTCTGCGCAAGAATGCAGAAACGCCCACCTCGACGACAGGGTCTCCGGAGCAACTGCCATCCTTCCTATATTTATATTGCCCTCCCACAGTATGTGTTTGAGTATTGCTGGTCCTTCCTGGCACAATTTGCACGTGTCGTCCTGATGTTTATCTGGGAAGATACGTTTCAGACGGAATGGATTAGGGAAGGTGTTCGTCTGGAGTTGTCTTTAGGCGACGGCCTGCCTCCTGTTCAATCTGGGACTCGGCGGTGGGTATATCCTTCTGGCGTTTAGATATACGCTGGTTATGTAGTTTTATCTGGTGAGCCTGTCCCGTTCTGCGCGAGTAGTGTTCGCTATCGCGAGGAGTGTTCACTATCGGAGTGTTCGCTGTCGAGTGTCCGCCGCACTGAACAGGCGTTGCCCTATTCGGCGTGGCGGGTCATGTCTCGCGCCGTCCAGGGCACCGTCTCGTTTAGGTTCGGGAGCGCGTCGCCTTCCGCGGTGACGTGCGCGGGGAACCATATGATCCTCGAGCTCACCGCTTTGGGTCTGCCTGCTTTGGCCAGAATGGACAGGGTTTCCTTGGAAATTCTATCTGTGGCGTACTTCTTTACTACCCTTTGCGAGTCGCTTAGTACAACTTCGCATTCCTGTTCTGTGAGGGCTAGCGGGATCGCTACTTCCTCCGCTATTTCCGAGTGTTTAATGTATGTTGATGGTTCATTAAACGACGGCTTGGTTAGCTGCTGGATCCTTAATACGCAGTTGCTGCTTGCGCTCGGTTGCACGAGAATGTTGTTGTTGTGCCCGGACTGCAGCATTGGCGCGGCATAGACGAGCTCGTTCCTTCTTCTGCTCGCAGTGTTGCTGATCGAAAGCTGCCTGCTCCTCAGGAGTGCATATGATGCGTGGCCTACTATTTCGGACACGGAGAGAAACTGCTGCGCACGCTCTCGGCTGCGAGGGAGAGCAACAACGTCACTAATGGCGCAGCCAATTGGGCGCCTCTTTTTCTTTCGTTTTTCGCGCATGCGCATGAGGTGGCGCCGGAGGAGTTTTCGGCGTACAGGCGACAGACGGGTTGACAGTCGAATTGGCTAGCCATATACAACTTCGTTGTAATAATGTGGTTCACGTAGGAAAAGCAAAATTTGCCTGCAAACTATTTTTACCTACGTGAAGTTGACTTTGCTGCGTTCCTAGTACAGTGGCGGCAAAGCCTGGTTACATATGAAAGCATTCTTCGACATGTCACACTATGACAACTTGTTTCTGAAATGCCAAGGAAACTTTAGTTACCGGTTGGCCTGCACAAAGGCTTGATATGAGCCACCCTCCTAATGTTCGCCTCATTATGTCTTCTTGGATACGCGCTTCAAGGTACACCAGAAGAGCACTTCCGCTTGACGGCGATAGCCAGTGCTCTATTGACTTTGAGCTCCACCACTGGAAAAGCTGGCGCCACCGTCGGCCTGACGTGCTATTAGGGATCACGTGGACATAGCTGCCGCGTCGGCTGCTTCGGGAGCGCCGAAGCGATCCTCATTTAGTGGCGAGATTTTCCCGCTTCGAGTGTCGCCTTTACAACGCTTGAAAGCACTACAATAGGTAGTGGCTGCCTTTAAAGGCACGCAACATGGCAGGCTACAGCTCGGTGCCGCAGTACCGGACGCATGCAACGGAGCCCGGTGTCAACCTTATTCACACGTAGCTGCGAGCCAAGCTGCGTGAAGCTTGGCTCGCGAAACATAAAAACAGCGAACAGTCATCGGCTACAACCCGGGTATGCCGCAAGCACAGACGCGAGAAACATTTCTGCCACGGCGCCGGGTCTGCGATGCTCAGAAAACGCGCACTGAGATGCTCGACCGAGTCCGCTGCCCGACTAATGTCATGACGGTTTGGTCTATGAACTTGTCGATGCTATGCATACTGGCAAGTACGCTGGAGTGGAAAGGGAGCGGTAAGAAGCACATTAAAAAAAAGCATGACATATGGTCATGTTTGTGTTATGAATTAATGCACTAGATTACAAAAAAGAAGCAGCAGGAAATAGCAAGCTGAGAACACCGATAAACATACAGTGCGACGCAACTCGAGAAATAATATTGAAACGTCCAAGAATTTAGAAGAAAAACGAAGATTGAAACGTCGCGACGGCACATCACAGTCCCCGTAGGCGTCGATGTCTCTACAATGAAATCATTTTTGAACAGCTCTGATAGCGCCTACGCAACAACGGTTGCTTGTATAGTGTCAAATGCTCATATTTTGCGGCCTAAAGCTCATGGCACGGTGGGAATACGCGGTCGCAGCGAAAGCGAAAAAGTGCGCGGACAAGCATGCAGACGCGCAGTCGTTCGCAGCGAATCTGTGCGATCGCTGCATTGAGGCTTCATTCTATTACGCTCCATTTAGTTATACAAACACTCTAAGAAGATATTTCACATAGTTTGCTCTCAGCGTTTACCTACCTTTCACGCAAGAAGCCGGTTCGGGAGACTCCGTCGCGGCGACCGCGCGCAGTGCCGTTCACTGTACGTATTCGGTGAAGAGATAGCGTCTGTAAACGATTCTGTGCTTTCAGTTTGCCCATTATTAGTATTTAGACAGTAAAACAAACTTTTCTCGTTTCGAAAGTACTTACACAAATGACCGGGAGAGCTCACGCGTGGTGTTTTCAGTGAGCGCTGACAGCAAAATCTATGAGGAGCGCGCCGCGTGATCCCTCATACTACGCCAGCGAGGTGCTTCCAATAGATGGCGATTCCGTAACTCCTCGCCGCCAATAGGGATTTGTACTTTGGACCCACAGATCACCAGCCAAGCGTGCTACTTGTCTTCAGCTCCGCCAATGCTGCGGCAAAGCATAATGTACCTGAATTCCTCTGCGCTCATTGCAATGGTTAGCGGCCGCCACATTCCTCACTTAAGAAATCAGCGTTGAAGTGAATTGATATAAACGAAGCCACTAGCAAGAAGCGAAAAGCGGGTAAGAAAGAGGTGGAAGAAAGAGTCTTGTCTTTCTTCTTCATCCCCTAGCTGCACAACGTACACAAGCGTGGACGAACTGGACCAGAGGCAATAGCGAATTAAGTTTTCTTTTTCTAGCAAGAAGATTTCTCGCGCGTGTCTGCGAATTTTTACTCCGATGGATACTGCACAAAACATTGCAAAACTCACTGTGCACAATATTGTTCCAGCTTTCACTTCACTCATTCGCATTACGGGCGAAACTGCATTTTTTTTGTGTAAAGCCTGTCATGTTTGTTGTGGGGCTCAGCGCAGAGGAATTATTTAAGTGCAACCAAAACAGTGGTAGCAAGTGCGATGAAAGCTACAACAACCACCACAAGAATATGAGCAACGAGGAAGGCATCATGACAATAGTGGCAATAGTTGTTACAGCTCACAACTACATGAAGGTGACAACTGTGACGGCAGGACAGCTCTGACGTCTGTCTTCTCCGATGAAATTATAGGTGGAAAAAATGTATTTTCTTCTCGGGCGATCTCTTCTATCAGTAAAATATTAGGATCACGGAGGAAGTCATAGCCTCTCAGAATAATTACGTGCTGTCACTTGTCACCTGGACGCTTCTGAGCGTGTCCGGCAAGATAGGCTAAATAACTACGGAAATAGACATAAGTAGTTGCGAGCCCGAATCTCCTGCTACAAGTGAATTTCGCATATGACAGTAAAACCCTCTTATGACAGTTGTAACAGCATCTTTTTTTAGGCAGTTCAGTGTCAAGAGAAGGCCCAGGTCAGCAGTGATTTTATGTAAAGAAGTTTGCTAAAGCTTTCGATATGTTGGCGCAGAATATGCAAAGACGGTATGGCGACTAGTGACAGTCGCTCTAAAGAAAGGCTGTGGAAGGACTCCACAGTTCTGGGAATTGTTTTTGCTCCTGTCTTCCAGATAACTGCTGTCACGTTTTCAAATTTTTAAATATATATAATTGCTCCACGTACATGGGTGGCGTGTTCTTCTCTCGAAACACGATATATAAAAGTAGTGCTCTCACATTATCTCCCGTCACCATGCGCGTCGCTAATTATACCAGCTTTTCGAAACGGCGGAGATCCAATAACAGGGCGGCACTTTAGCTTCCTTTTAGCAGGAAGCATCAACACGGGAGTATCTCTGGGGCCCTACTCGCTGCGAAGGTAATTACACCAAACACGCTAGGAGCACGTACATCTGTATATTCGCTTATTAAGAAAAATAGAGAAGTTAAGCAAAATAGAAAACATAGGAAGAACTACTCATTACAAGAAGTTTCGAATTTGGTAGTATGAAAAAAGGAAAAACGAGGCTACCCAGGTCCTATGAATATTACGCACCCCACGCTTTTAATGATGGAGCTTAAGAGCGAACAGATTCTCGCTGTTGCTGCCTGGTATCGATTAATTTCAGCCGCGGCTAATTGAGTTTGGCAGCCATTGCAGGTCAGGGCGACCGCAGGACTTCGGTACATTTCGCTTGTACAGCTATACGATTAGCACACAAAGACACGCCCCAGTGCGTTCAACCCAAATCTATCAGAGAAACCTCACACACGGGTAACCATAGAGGCGGCTGACTAACAGATGCGGAACCTTTTTTTTTATATGAAAGGCTTCCATAATTTCCGTTTTCAATCTAGCTTCATGTTTAAATGAAATATTGGTCTTCAAAAAGTAGTTTGCACTGGCAATCACGGCAATGAAGTGACAAATCCGAGCTTGCAAAGAGCTTCAGAGAGCTATTATGCTGTCATAATCTTACGTTTAGGCAACGGACTGTTTGTCGGATATATCGGGTGATCATATTTAAGTTTTATGGAAATTTTAAATATAGCCTGTTGCAGCTAACATAATCTGAGTCCTTGTGCAGGATTATTCAGAGAGGGAGACACTTCTTCCACGACAACCCGAAATGCGCATTCAACGAGTTAAAAACATGCACTAATTGTCCTTTGAATTAATTACTTTACGGCACATATTGCAATTTACGAATTGCTGCCTGTGAGTTTGCAAGGCGTATCCACTTGGAGTAAATTTACAGAATAACGCAAGTTTGGAGATATGCGCCATGAAACTACCCGCAAGGATGTCTTATTGTTCCACTTACTTTATTTAAAACGAAGATACTGCATTGAAGCCTAAAAGTAACTGGAACTTCCATGTATCTAATTCCACATTTTGCGAATATCTCGAAACTAGTGTCATCCTGGAACTTAATTTCAAGTTTATACGACTTTCAAGCTCACCGGCTACTATTCCTAAATTGCAATATGTGCCGTAAAGTAATTAATTTTATGCTAAGTAATGAATTGTGCTTAATAGTCAAATATGTGCCTCGATTCCTCGTGATAGTAAAGCCCGCTCTTCGAATAAGCCAGCTCCAGGACAAGGATTATGCAACCTGCCATAGGCGATATTTCAAAATTCCAGAATGGTTAAAAATGATTACCCTGTAGATCAGACCACAAGTAAAAAAAAATTGAGTACATGACGTTACCTGGGCTGATCACATACATCAAGCTGCTTTTTATACTGCACACATCATGGACTGAACCAATCTTAGAAATGGCATGTTTGTAAACTGCTGAACAAATGCTGCTGAGCTTTTTCTTCGCCGAAAACACTATGCTCACTTCAAACTTTGACGCCAATTTTTACAGTGAAGTTCATGCAGCTAGCCGATTCATCAGTCCGTCTGTCGACTGTATGCCGGAAACCCCTCCACGCTATTTCATGCGCATTCGCGAAAAATAAGAGAGGAAGAGAGGCGAGTGATTGGCAGCGCCAGTAGTGACGTAGTTGCTCTCCATCGCAGCCGAGCACGCGAGCAGCAGTCTCTCTCCGGCTCCGAAATGGGCAGGCCACGCGTCATACCTACTCCTTAGGAGCAGGCAGCTTTCGATCAGCGTCGCCACGAGCAGAACCGGAAACAAGCTCGTCTACGCCATGCCGGTACTGCAGCCCGGTAACAAGGACAGGCTCGTGCAGCCGAGCGCAAGCAGCAACTGCGTACCGTGGATCCGGCAGCCTACCAAGCCATCGTTTAACGAACCGTCGAGATTACCCCAGTGATAAACACCGGGGCCGCAAGTTTCAGCTTCGCTTTGCGGAGTACTTCGGCGGTGATTTTTAACCTGTGTGAAATGTTATGGAAGCGTGGAATCAGCGGTATTCTTCCGTGCATTTTCTTCCATGGCTTTTTCAAACTGGTTGGCTTTTAGTGTTTTTTACCAGTGGAGACCTTTCATATCAAAAAGAGAGCATCCGCATGTGCTAGCCAGCCGTCTTTATCGTTACTCGAGTCTGAAGCTGCCCTGCTAGGTTTGGCTTGAACGCATGCCTGTGTCTTTTTGTACTAATCTGAGCTATACCCGCTCACGTGTTACCCTTGTGTAAATAATTTGCACTAGTAAATATAGGATATTGGGGAGGGAGATTGCTTTATACCCCTTCTTGCTGATGATATTTTGTTTGCAAACCATGTGATTCGCGAAGTGTACATGTGCCTATATATGTTTATTTTTTTCAATGAACTTCCGGTTGCCAGTTCAGCCTCGTGTATGTCGTCTTGCTTCGTTCTTGTCCTGCTGCTTATCATTATTACATTTGCTACATTCATTATGCTGCGCAGTAAGTACTAGCCATTCTTACTGACATCTCGTGAGCTCTTTTGTTTGCTTTGTGTGAATACATGTGCACACGATCTTTTTTTGTTTGTTTGTTTAACTTCTGTTCGAGAGCAGCTGAAAACACTTTCAAATCGCTGGTGGTTTCTCGATTGCTTCATGTTCAAGTTTATTGAGATAATAATTTTCATTTGGCTTGAAGGAACTATTAGTGTACGTTTCTAGAAAAGTATGTCCTCCTGACAACATGAGATGTCCAACGTTGCCGCGTTTGAATTAATTTGGGAGACCCAGCCAGACTTGGGTCACCAGAAGTAAAGTGAGTGGGCTGTAGTGACTGTCATATTGAAAAGTGTCATGAGATAGTGCTAATTTTCGCCTTGATTGCGAGCATGTCCTTTTAAAAGTGTTATTTATTGTCATATTAAAGTAACTTATTCTGCGGACAGTCACAACTCGTAGAAAACGAATTTATGCGATGGACGCGCAGCACAGATGAACACAACAAACAAACTTCGTGTGGCATAGGAGCTTATATATATGTGTACGTATATGCAGACTCGAGATTGCTTTAAGACGCAGTATTTGTGTATGAAGTAAAACAGAAAGGCACGGTAAGGCGAGTGCCACTCGCCTTACCGTGCCTTACAGTGCCACTCGCGTTAACTGAACTCTCCGGCTGATGAAACTTACTTACGGTACACTAATCATAAAGAAACGTGAAACGAAATTAGTTGGTTTGGAACAGGCATATAACAGTTTACTACATGATAACGTCAATTTCTCGCTTGATCGCGTTAGCAAATATACGGACCTTCGAGGCGCATTCTCCACTGCTTCGCACGCAATCTGTAAGCACACTAGCGTTCCTGCGGTCCTGCCATGTTTATACACTGGTTTGAGCAGAACGGACAGTAAACGTTTAGTTAATGTTTACTTTTCGCGTGGTGGTGACTAACGCTGACGGTTTCCGCTTGATCTCATCTCATGCACCATTGAAGTACGACGCCTGCGACGCTCTTAGTGGTGATCCGCGCGCCAGCATCGCGCCAGCATCGTGTGACGCCTGGTAGCTGCCCGGGCGCTGTTCTTGCTGATAAACAGCCGTAGCCTTTCGTGCAGCGTCACGGCAACACGTCGCATGTCCGTATAGTTAGAGCACCATCCCAGGAGTTCGAGCGCGACGTGGTCCTTTGCTACGTCATTGCTTCGTCCTTGGGGCCATATTGCCATGTTATTTTTTAATATTTTATTATGGTGTAGGCTAGTTTTCTGTTGAAGCAAATGTAGTCCAACGACCCGTACTAGTCCGACAGCGCATTTTCTTATGCTAAAATACTGTTCCGAACTGTTTCAGTCCTGTTTTCCTCAAGAGTCAAACCAAAGTTATTATAAAGAAGAAATATTAACTGGTAATATGTCGAGCAGAGATAACATGCTGACTGTATATTGTGAAACAATTGTGGCACATTTTGCGATAAATTAAGTCTCACAATTATCGTTCCCAATTGATGAGGAGCGTTGAATGATGAGAAGACGCATGCGCACACAGGCACACGCACACACAAACTGAGGGCAGTAATCAAGCGGGAAAGAAAAACTGTACGCTGCGGTGTTCAATAGCGAAACTGCAATGAACGGGAATGGTACTGAGGAAAACATGACCAAAAAGCAATGACATCAATATAGAACAAGTAGCTATGTCGTCAGTTACGAATAAGTTTAGCCACGGTAAGCTGTGCTAGCTCATGAAGGTATATGAATAGAGGTGTCCGATAGAGCAGTCGAAGACGTCGTATACTGGGAGTTTTTTGGGGCTGTGTTCTGAAAACCCCTCGTACGTAAGAAGCCTCTGTACTTAGGCTTCGCGATGACTATCAACAGGGTTTCGAACTTATGTGTACCATAAATTGAGGGCGCACCAACGCAAGCCAAGAGGGAGTGCTCCTATGTCAAGGTAGTTTATGAACAACACTGCTCGCGTTGCACGCCTAGGACCTTGATATGTACAGATGTTGACTGTTTATCTCCATCTATAACTCGCACATAAATCTTCCTGGTGGTCATCCGCAAAAAAGCTATAGTTTTTATATTAACAGTTCGCACTACCGTTACATGTCCGTATTGCATGTCCGTATAAATGATTCCGTCCACTATGACTTAAATTTTTATACCAGCACTGCGGGACATGAAAACAAAGAACAATATCGAAAAAACAGCCAAAACAGTAGCGGAGGCCTACTTTTAACACGTGTTTGCATTTCTCTTCACGCGCAAGATGGCGGCATAGTCAAGGAAGCCCATGGCGCCAGCACGAACCAGACTCATGTCCTAAACTTTAGAAAATATTTTGAATACGCAGCTTCAGAGAGGATGCCACGGAAGCAGTGATTCAAGCTAGTTGATCAGCGGACATACTGATGTCTTTTGCTTCATGTGCTTTTTTTGCAGCACTATAACTTCAAGTAGAGCTCTAGTATTAAATAAGTTGAAGAATAGAAGGGTGTAGTGACTCGGACTTTCATCTTTTTGATTTTTAAATGCTTTCTTGAAACAACCACTTCATTTCTAAGGCGTGTCATAGGCTTTGAGCCTCATATAACATATAAAAAAAATCTTGCTGCTTTTGTGCTTCGCGTGACCTAGCTGAATAAACACAAGCGTGGAGCCGAATAACAATGAAGCTTGCGTTGTTCCGCTAGAAACATTGCAATGTACACAGATTGGTAGTTTCTTCTCGAGAAAAGAATCTGAAGAAAGAAAGAAAGAAAGAAAGAAAGAAAGAAAGAAAGAAAGAAAGAAAGAAAGAAAGGAAGAAAGAAAGGATGAAAGAAAGAAAGAAAGAAAGAAAGAAAGAAAGAAAGAAAGAAGGAAAGAAAGAAAGAGAAACTTCTGAGTTTATCACAGACGCCTGCAGAAGTTTAATACCGTGTGTGCATAACAAAAAAGTGTGTTATTCAAATGTTTATACCGTGTTGAATTTCTTCGGACTTATGTGATGAGACGTTCGCGCTTCGCTAAGCAAGTTCATGCTCAGGCACTGGCGCAAACTTCAAGCTTTTGCCTGCTATAGCAGATCATTTTATCTTCTTACCACGGGGGGAAAAACTGAAGCTTGGGTTAGAATTCACTTTGTGTTCATTTAAAGGGCAGTCATACTTTTTTTATTTCTCTTTGTGTATATTCATATAAATTTTTGGTGTGTCAAGAGAAAAATGTGTAATAATTGGGCTGAAACATAACGCATAACAAAGGAATCGTCTTGTCTACGAAGAAAGCACGCGGACGGCAATGTCCTGAAAGTGAGTTGTGATGAGTTCAGCCGGTAGGGCATGAAAAGGCCGCGCTATAGTATTCAAGACGACGAACGCTGAAGCCTCCGTTACACGCATGCGCACTGGCTGTGTTGATTTTTCACTAGCAGACTGGCAAAATGCGGACGTGGAAATATGGGACTGAGGGCAGCCCTGTAATGTCGCTCATGCGTGCGTGGCGGTAAGAGTGCTCGTAGTGTCGACAACACCAGCAAACATTTTTCTTCGCTACGTCAAACAATTTCTCGCATTTTATCAAAATATTCAATTGATCCTTTTCGCGTTCGAATGAAATATTCAAGTGCACGCTTAGAATATTAACTTATCCGGTGTTCAAAGTGAGGATGGCTAAACGAGAAAGAATTGAATTCTGTGATTTTACATGCCGGAATTTCGACCTGGTTATGAAGCACGCTTAGTCTGGCCCTCCGAGTTATTGTCGACGACTTGGGCTCCTTTATAGAAGAAGCGTCTGTTGGGCTACTTGGTCTAACATTGTGAATTCCAAAAACAGCACAAAAATACACGTACACATAAAGAAGACACGAAAGACGCGGACAAGCGCTACTGCACCGAAGGTTCTTGCATTTTGCCGCCATGGTAATGCGGCCGCCATCGTCGGGATTCGATCCCGCTTCCTTTGGTGCCACTGGGCATGGGCTATTGCCCCACTGAGCTGCCGCGGCGAGTCAAGGAAGCAAAATAAACTCCCTTTCGCTAAAGTGGGGAAGCTCAATTGGTTGACATCACATGGAGCTCTAGGCATTTCCATGAGTGACGGTGACTACTGTGAATAGTTTCGTCATTTTCTGCCCACGTCAGTCGGCGTCTTTTGGCATTCACAATGCGATGAAATCTATTCCGAACGCATATTCTCATGCCTTCTGATACGTGCTGCGGAAAATTATTTGCTTCCCTCTTAGTGTACACGTTTGCCTACGCGACTTATTCTTGTCATTTATTTGTAGTGGTGGCAAGGAATAGACAACGAACATTGAGCTTAGCGTAAATTGAATAGTTTACTTGCCTAAAATGTCTATGCTTTACCTCCGAGTGAGATGTCTCGCTAGGGACAACAGCTTTAGTGGTGGAACTAACGTGTTTGACGGAATGTCTAACGTGGGGTGTTTGGGTAGCAATTGCGATATATTTTTACCCTGCGCCCTCCTATTACCGGCTTGAGCCCATTACCGTACGCTCAGCTCCTCCCTCTCCCCCCCCCCCCCAACTGAATTCTAGCGCACGTCTGATCACGTGACGTCCAAACGTCGTGCGCGCGGTGAGGCTGCGCAACTAATCCGTGCACCTCCTCGGCTAAATTTCGCACGCTTTGCCTTTCACCGGCAGCATATGGCGCGTGGGGTGCGATAGGATCTTATCGCACTTGTACTTTATAAAGTACTTCATGTACTTTATACTTTATGTACTTTATGCGATTGCGAAAATTTGTCGATCAGTACATATAATTGCAGTTACAGCAAAAAAAAAGCAGTACCACTAAAAAAAACGTATCTTTTTTTCCGCCTCATGCTTTACAAGCAGCCAACTTAAACCGTTACCTTACTGATTTTCACAAGCAAAGATAGTCAAGACGCCATAAGCCCAGCACCCGTAAACATAGTAGCCAGAAGTACCATCAGGCAGGTAAATAAAAGACCAACATTTTGTTAGTTGCTAAGGCACTGTTGTTCTTTTACGGCATGGAGAAAGCTTGGAAGATGAATAAAGATAATACCAGTCAGCCGTAATAATTAAGAGCACCCTGCTTTGACGTCAAAAAAGCAGAACTATCTAGGGTCCTTGCGTATACTCCACCCCCTGGGTTATGGCAATTGACCAATGTACTAAGAGAGATCGGTCTTTTCTTTTTCTTTCTTTCGAATAGTTAAAAACCGTGAATTCAATTCGAATGCCGAATAGCCACGAAAAAGGAAACTGCGCTTAACTCAATTTCACTAGAAATCTGTAATGCAGCTTTCTGTAATGTGCGCACTTCTCCCTAAAAATTTCGGAGGCGTTCAGTAGAAAGATTTGCCTGCCGGAGAGAGGAGAGCACACTGAACGCGGGGGCGCATTCCTAACATTCACTAGGCCACCGTTTGGTGGGCAGATTCTTAAAAAGTTCCGCTCCCAAGCAGGTAGTGTATATACATTTTTTTTCTTTTTTGGCACCACATATTTTCTAAAGCTGTAACTTTTTATAGAAGAAACTGCATTACCCCGTCTAGGAATTTACCTAATCTCTCTCGTTCACCTCCTAAGCCAGCAACGCGCTGTATTGCATTCTCATGTTTTAGATATTTCCTCTAAATACTACATTCCTTCAATCAAACAAAACGCTCCTGTATTATCTAGATCTGCTTCAGTGCGTGTTCAGGGCTGGCACCTGCCTTTGTTTTGCTACATTTATTTAGAATGTTCACCAATGACGCGTGCTTGCAGCCACATGATATGTTCATGATGTTGAAGCGATTTGTTTAATTTAGGCGCTGAGTGATGCAATTCGGCTGGTTTTAAACCTTCCCATAGAAGAAAGTGAATACGATGTCAAGCATAATGCAGCCTTTCTCTACACTAAAACTGGACATTGTACATGCCTAATGGCACACTTACGTAAATAAGACTTCGTTTATTGTCTGAACTCGAAGTTAAAGATATACATTAGATTGCGGAGTTTTACGCGTAAAAATAACGATCTGATAATGAGACACGCAGTAGCGGGAGATTCCGGATTACGCGTCACCATCTGGGGTTCCTTAACGCGCACCTAAATCTAAGTGCACCAGCGTTTTAGCTTCCATCGAAATGTGGTCAGCGCGGTCTGAATCAAACCCACGACCTCGATCTAAGCAGCGCAACACCTTAGCCACCGTCACACCACAGTGGATCGAAGTAAACTTCAAAGATCCATGAAAAATAACATTGAGTGTAACGAGTTGCTTACCTTAAACGACGGGATGGCAAGAACAAACAAAACTGAACCTTGAACGTTAATAACAGAGTCGGTAAATTATGTTCTCAATATTTATACTCGCAAGACAAAAAACAAGAACAGTATTCTATTTAATATTCTCTTGATAGCTCATCAATAAGAATGCTAGGCTGCGTTCTAACAAACTTTCGACATAGTTTGGTGACGCCCGAACTCAACAGCTGATGATAATGCATGGTATCTACGAAGAAATAACGAAAAAAAGATTGTCTAGCTCTGTGGACGAATAGGCAGCTAAAGAAATGTAACATCATTTTTGCAGGCGCAGTGTAAACAGAGGAAATGCACTAAGTTCTGTGGTTCTGAGTCGCCTTCGTGCCATTCTCGGCTGTTTCGAATCGAAGAAGCGAACGAACGGGGTGGCAAGTTTGTGGCGTAACCATGACAAATTGCCCCCGCATATATAGGCCATGGAGGCGGCATGGTCGTCCTGCCGCAAACTAAATAAAAACTGCTCCGAACCTCGCGGGATTTTCTCATTTGGGAAACAAGAGAGTGCCTCTTCCTTTCCTCCCCACTCCTAATGGATACGAATGGCCCCGAGTCACTTCAGTAGGAAACTCGCTCGACAAAGAGTATTATTGCGTTGCGAAGCGCGCAAGAGCTCGGCACGCCGCAGGCGCTGCTGGGGTCATTCATGCGGCGTAACCTTTGTCAACCGTTTGGTTTTTTACTGCTCTGCAAGTGCGTTCTTCTACAGGCATTCCAGAAATTTCTTGTTTTCTCGAGTAGCTCGAAGTTTTTGGAAATTACCTTAATATATGCAGCCGGCTGCCGCATAGAAAATGACCGCGAAATAATTCTTATGTTGCTGTTTCCATTAAGGACTGCATGCTTTGAAGTCTCGAACACTTTCATGAATACATGTAATGGCACAGAAGCTTGATTCACGTGAAGCCGAGCGCCTGTAGTGCCGGAAATTGCCTGAAAACTTAGTTTGGTAAGCAGCGAGAGGTAAAGACGTGACACGAAACAGACTACGAAATTTCATTTTCAAACTCATTCATATATTTACGTGTGGCTTGTGATTACCTCCACAGTTCTCCAAAAGGTGCCTAAAATATTCCGCTTAATTGTAGTTAGTATAACGACTGCGATTAGCTGTAGTTTTACTGCGTGATACTTCTATAAAATGGTGCTCAATTCGGAGTGTGCATTTCAATAAAGCAAAGCCATTCACTCACAAGTCTTCGCGATATTGCGGCTATGCTAGGTGGATGTGGAGCGGGTGTTTCTGTTAGTATTGAAGATGGTAATATTGGGGTGTCCTTAGCAGTATGTAAAGAACCCAACTTACGATAGTGAGACGAGAATGAATCAACTGGATGCTCGAGTAGATACAACTCCGAGTTGAAAAGAGCAGAAGAAGGAGGAGGAGGAGAAGAAAAAGAAGAGATGGCCACTAGTGGCAACGTTTGATACATTCCTCAGAATTAATTACCGTCGCCAAGTTGTTCCAAACTTCCTCTGTACTCTTGTTTCTGTTGTGAATTTCTGCGTATGCAGATATTTCACTTCTGGCAAGCGCACAAATTTACTGCTGATCCACAAAGGAACATAGAAAGTATATATATATTTTTTTGTTCATGCCAAACTTCAAAAAAAATTAAATTTAGGTGTTACGTGCCAAAACCACTTTCTCATTATAAGGCATGTAGTAGTGGAGGACTCCGGAAATTTAGACCACCTGGGGTTCTTTAACGTGCACCTAAATATAAGTGGGTGTTTTCGCATTTCGCCCCCATCGAAATGCGGCCGCCGTGGCCGGAATTCGATCCCACGCCCTCGTGCTCAGCAGCCCAACACCATAGTCACTTAGCAATCACGGCGGGTACGCCAAACTACAAGTGGCGAAGAACTGAACATAAATAGCGTCTGCGCATGCACTCAAAAATGCATAATAAGAAATGGATCACAGCCACCGAATCCGAAACTCCGGCGTGAAATGCAGTAGGAGTAATAGCCAGTAGTGCCATCAGAGAAGCTCTTGAGAGGTCAAACGTAGGTTTGTGACGAGTTCATTAGGGCTGTGAGCTCTCTCTGCTTCCCAGTCATTGATGTGATGGTGTAAAAGCTTTTTTCGTATCCTATGCATTCCATTCTAAGTCTGAGTCCTGACAGCTTCTTGTTATGGTCATGATTCTTGCATTTGTTGGTTCATGCTGTGCATATTCTATGTCAGCAAGCCGACACGACTTCTTTCACAAACACTAGCGTGCCAGAAGATGCGCTGACGCGAGTATGCCACGGGAGAGTGTGCATAGTCAGATATCACAGTTCTCAGCGATGTAAATACCCCCCTTCTGATCAAGTAAATAATTCGAAGATAGAGACCAATTACATAGAGACGGCTGAAGCTGTCAGGGTCAGGGTTTTCTGAATTGTCGATAGGCATAGAAGACCGGTATTATTCGTTTCCTCAGGAAGGCTTGCTTTTTCTGCGTTAAAGAATGCCCAGACAAATATGCATCAGTGGCATTATTTCAGAATACGACATGTATTCCTTTTCCAGAGTATACGTGCTGATGTAGAACACCTGTTATTTGTAATGGAGTGAATGGAAGCCTAAAATTCACGCGGAAAATCTTCTGGAAGTTGAATAAGTATGCGTAAGCATTGCACCACTTGCTCATTTCTACGCAGTCCGGTGTTATCAATGTTATGAAATTTGATGTTTGATGCTTATCAACTTTCATCGATGGTTACCAACCTGATCGAACTTTATCTGGCCCTTATCAACCATTATCGGTCCTGGTCAGCTTTGAAGATGTCGCAAATCCACCACTACATTTTCTCAAGGGGGCATGCAATGCGGTATTGACGGTTCGGGTTCTTGTTTTGAGCTTGTTCTTCATTGAAACTTTTGCTGTTCTGCGTGTTGTACGGGTTATGTCATTAATTGTATGCACAGATCTCGTCACCTAGCGGAGTGCTTGTAGCCTCTGCATTACGTGTACATGAGGCATAGATTAGGGGGGGGGGGGGGGGGTATGAGCCATTGCATTCGTCTTACGTGACAGACGGACAGGATTCTCGTTGGGTATGGATAGAAATGCTCACGCATTTAGAAATTGCTCTTTGGAATATCATTTTTATTACGACGCACACGGATCCCGCATTGTACCGCAAACATAGCGCAGGTTTATTCGTGCGTTCTATGTCCCCGATAATGCACCTGAAATATGCGAACAGTAAGGATTATAGTAGTCGTGAACTTATCGCAAAGTCTATCAACGTTTCCTCGCAAAAAAATAAAGATAGATTGGCTGCTAATGTTTATGAAATAGAGATCCCCCGTTGTAATTTTACAAGTTATGTTGAATATTTATTCTTCCTTTAAGAGGCAGGTAGAAAAACGAAAAGCAGCTATCAAACACGCATGCCTTGGCAGTGCAGTGGATAGAAAAAAGAGAAGAAAAGCAAATCACTTTGTTTTTTTGCTTCCATGGCTTCAAAGCTTCTGACAGTCCTTCTTCAAAATGATTACTCACGGCTCCTGCTTCCTGTTTGGACTTTCTTTACATATGTAATGAGCAACTTGGCCCGAGATGTAAATAGTCGTAGTTGTACGTGGGCTCAGAGAAATCGCGATCTTCGACGTCAATAGAGTAGTCAACGTGTCCTTGTAGAAGATGCACGGCTCCCCACATTTGATTTTGCTGTAAACCGCTGTTTAGACTACGCTCTGCGCCAAGGTTTTGTAGCCGCATCCCATCCGAAACCAGATATAATCACTGTGATCATTATTATAACGACTTAAATCAATCAATCAATCAATCAATCAATCAGTCAATCAATCAATCAATCAATCAATCAATCAATCAATCAATCAATCAATCAATCAATCATTTACTTACCGTGCTCAGGAACAACCATATGGTGTAAGTGCTAGCACACGCACGCATTAAAAAATAATTGTGGTTCTCCCGTGATCGTGAATAGATGTAATCATGAAATGGCAACCCACAAAGCCGATTGGTTGGAGATTATACTAGCCACAATCTTGAAATGGGAGTGCTGGACATCTGCAGCGGCACATCCCACAACACCACACCGCACCACACAGCACACGCCATACTATGCTGCGGACGCTGCCCAGCTATAAGAAGAAAACGGACTGAAGGCGGCACAACAGGCAGCGAAAGAGGCCAGGGAGACAGAGCACAATGCCCAGCTAGAAGAATAAAAGCGCCCGAAGGAGGCACCACGCATCGTAACGCGATCTCTCGAGGCGACTCAAAAGCCAAGCCGCGGAACTCACGGATCGCTGGCGTTCAAAAGAGCACAGACAACCCTGTCTCAGCGCCAGAAAATGACAATGAAATGTATGGTTCCCTCCATCTGTATCTTGAATGTCGCTATTGAAAACGACAAATAACACTTCAGTGAACTAGAAGTTACAACTTGAGTGATATTGTGAACAAACAGGAAGAACTCGGGAGCAATATTTTTTGTAACTTGTTTGAACAGTAGCTAGAGTATGTAATGTGGTCCTGTACAAAGAGTTTGGGCCAGAAACCGCATTTTCTTAAATTTTGACAGGTTGCCCAGATGATCTCGTTTTGTTCTCGCAACTTGCTCGGATGTTCTGGTTTTTGACGGCTCTGGCTTTTGACACAAGGTCACTTGAAGGTCGCTGACAACGGGAGCTAAAACCATTTCATGCTTATAAACAACATAACTGATGGGGAGAAATGGTTTTAGGCGCGACATAAGGCACGGACAAATAGAAATAGATAGGGGCACATTGGCAACTAATCTTTTTTCCCGATGCTTCTCTTCATATACACTCAGACATGCGCACAAGAACATAAACGAAAGAGTTTACATGAGAATTATACCAAGCTTAACTACATCCAATCAGCAAGAAAACGAAATTCATTATCGTAAGGAGGCAATGATGGAGCGCTGATGCACTGGTCTCTAACTGTTCTCATATACGTAGCTTCAGCTATTTTTTGTGCCGGGTATTAGTCGCGCCTTTTGGAAAAACTAGCATCGCAAAAATAAAGATCAGTTGCGAGTGTGCGCCTGTCCGTGTTTATTCTTTGTACGTGTTTTATTACGCGCCTAAAATTTCTAGCCATGTACCAACTAGCCTGACAGCAGACGTTATTAAAATACGACGAATAAAACGAAGAATTTTGAAAAGAAGTGTGTACATAAAACAAAGCGCAAAGTAAGCAGAAAATAAAAACGGAGGAGAAGAGCAGTTCATCAATGTGTGAAATTATGGCACAACGGCGCATAGCTCAGAAAAGAACAATGACAAAGATTTAGGAAAAATATCGAAATCCTGAAAATAAGCGTTAAAAAGACACAGTATGCTTTGGAGGGTAGAGTGTTGGCGATGGCAGGCGAGAACATGGAAAGGCATATGTATTTATCTCTGGTGGTTTTGCGTGGCATGCGAAATATGATAAATTGAGGAGTGAGAGGCAGCTGAGGACACCGCGAAGTTTGGAAAAAAACGGAAGGTCAGCGTGATTGCGTTGGCAGGGAGGTAAAGGCAATGGCAATAACCCAATAGCGCCAGAACAAGCTCCAGTGTCCGTGTTAGCAAGGCGGTAATAATATATACTAAGGAACTTCTACGCGCAAACGTTAGTGGGCTGCCAGTGAAATCCGCGAAAGTGCTTCCCACGTGATAGCGCAAGAAGTCAGAATGTGATTTTGTGCTCGTGCGGCTATGTGGTTCAAACAAGAATGCATTATTCGGCTGTATACAACTTCTTCACGTGTGATAATTGTTATAGTGCTTTCGAGGCCAGAAGCTGAAAGACATTATAAGTAATCTGACACAACTGTTTTTCCTTGGAAATAAGTTTTATGTCGATATTCATATCGACAGGGATGGAAAACAGTTCCTGACAACTGCAATGTTTCAGAAGTGCTTCTATATTCCAAAACTAAAGTGACTGACGCTTTTGAGTAGCAGTCTGGTAGATCACTATCAAAAGAAGGACCATTTGGAAGAAGCTCAATTTTAAAGGCAGGCATTCCGCATGGCTGAAATGAATATCAACAGAAGATATAGTATGCTATAGTATACAGCTATTTTTGGCATGTCTGCTGAAGCCTTCCATGAGCTTGTATACGGGAGGAATATGGTGGTCGGGCAATTCCTCTTAAAACTTTACTACAGGATAAACTAAATGTGTTGTTAAGTTAAAAAAAGGGATGCATCAATGGATTCTTACATATACATGGCAAGCATATGGTGCTTAAATGCAAACGTGCTGCACACAACAATTATTCTATCGCAACAATATATCAAGAAAGTTACGACTTATCAAGAACAAAGAAAACATGAAAACAGAGTAGACAACATGGTTTGCATCAAATTTGGCAAGGATCATACCTCAACAAGGCAGACCGTATACATTCGAAAACCCCTATTTCATCGTTGGTATCAGCGCATGCGTTAACCCAGCTAAATGTCTCTAATGCAATACTGAATCGGGAGCGTTATTATAGAGATGAGAAATAAAATATATTCTTTGACTTTTTCCGTAACAAAGTCACGTCCAGGTAACTATCTATTTGGGGTGCTTACGCAAAGAAACATTCCTAAAGACAGATTCGTGAAAGTCATTGCTCCAAAAAATAACGCTTGGCAACATCAAATGAAATAAAGACCTAACATAAGGCGTTTATAAACCTTGAAATAAGCTAGTTGGGGATACTTTTGTAGGCTACCCTGGTAATGTGCTTTTTTTATTCAGCTGTCAATTCGAAATTTCCAAAAACCGCTGCAATATTAAGAGCAACAAATACCATACTTTATATGTGAGTAACCTAAAGCGCCCTCTTGCATTTCTTTATTTTGATAGACCCATTACTCATTATACGGTAAAGTACGCATTGTGCATTACGTAGCCATACAAAAATACGAGCCATTTGAGTATTCCAATGTAGCTCTGGTCTGACAAAAAACCGCAAGATATATGACACTTTCCATGTATTGTACTTGTGTACCAGCACGATCCAATCACGCAGAACAATGAAGCAAGACAGGATGGCTCGTAATAAGTGCATTTAAGGTGTTTCCAACGCACACTAAGCGCGTTTTCATGGCACCGGCATTTATACGTCCTTTCTTAAAAACCAGTTGATCACATTTATAAAGTCGCTTTGAAGTAACGCGACAGTGGTTTCATACTACATGTGCATAGAAACAAGCAGCGTATCGTCGACGCACTGGAAAATAGTTACAAACAAGAAGTTACATGTCCCACGTGATAAACGTATGAATTAAAAAGAAATTGTAACAAACTGGCAGCCCGCGGCACCTACGTGTTAAGGTGCCGCAAAAAAATTTTAATTTTAATTTTGGAAGAATTCTAGGGTTTTTACGTGTCAAAACCACAATATGATTATGAGGCATGCCATAGTCTGGTACGCTGGATGAAAGTTAAGCACCTGGGGTTCTTTACGGTTCGCCCAATGCATGGCACATGATCATTTTGGCATTTCATCCCCGTAAAGAAATGTTTGTGTCGCCAATACATTCAATCCGATACCGATTTACCAGGTTGCTTTGTAGGAAGGCTTGAAAATTTTCCCCAAACATGTAGTTTTCTTACTTGACCACGTAAAGTAATATGGCTGACAGAATCGAACACCTTGTATATATATATGAAAACCCACAGGCTTACCTGGTTTAATTCGAGTGTTTGTTACAGAAGTTCCCATAGTTGTTTAAAAAGCGCACGCGTGCTTCTACCAGAAACAAAACCGTGCAGGGAAGGCGATAGGACTTCAGCTTTAGCGCGAATCTATCACTCGTTTCAAGACCGTCTTTTTCCATCACTTGCGTTAAGAATGGAAGCGTATGAATCGTGTGATAGTTATCTGGAGTCGTTGCATCTCCGCCTTTCATTATCAGCATCGCGCTCGCTATATTAGCCCATATGGTATTATGCAAGTATTAAGCATCCTATCAGAGATAAAGAGGAGAAAATCCGCCGCAATGGTTACGCTCCGACATATTTATCGCTATCAGAAAGCTTACAGACGGATTATATTTTTTAATAAAGTAATTTGTTTATGTCCATTCAAACAGCCTCCCCTTTGAAGAAATCCCCTTGCACAGCAGGACAGTGTTGCCAGTGTTGCTACGAGATTGCGAATGTCCTGGACGTCCTTTTTCCGGAAGGAGTGGAGCATCATTCGGTGATTCGAGCGCGATCGAGGGAGCTGCGCCAAAATGATGACACTTGAACTCTGTTTTATTTGTAAATGGAGTGAAATAACTGTGAGCCATATCTGACGAGTAGTGCAGAAATCATGTTGTTTCTGTGGAGAAGCGCGCGTGCACGCACCAGTCTGTTACAGGGTGCATTGTCGTCGTGCAGCATCCGGCGTCTCGTGCACCCCAAATCAGGCCTGTTGTTTTAAACGGCATATCTTTCACTTGTATGCCATCAACAACACTGCCTTTTCTAGAACGAGGCCGCAATCAATATAGATCTTCTTTAGCTGCTGGCGTAAGAAATGCCGATTCTTGCCGAACTAAGACCAATGTTGAAATCAGCTGGCTAACCGATCGACCTCTAGAAACATACAGGTAGACCGAACAATAAATGTTATTGAAATTGTTTGCCACACACTGTTTAGTGGCCTCGAAAGCTTTTGTTGTAGTGTCCAAATACATAGACAGATGTGTTTGCGTAAATGTGCCTGTGTGCGCGTCGAAATCGACGCAAACAATAACCATGTTTGTAACAATGTTGGTTAAAGGGTTTTGGAGGGCTATGGATAAAATAGGGCTGTACAATTTATATTTTGAACTGTGTTATACTGCCAAAAGTGCATCTGCTTTAGGGCGCCAGTCTAGTAAAAAAAATCCTTACCAAAGTACTAAAACTTGAAGTAGAATTCATATGGGTTGTACTTGAATATTTTAGGGGGGCAAGAAAAGCTCAGGTTGTGTAGATTTGTGGACTCTCTTTGGCATGACTAATAATACAGAGCCTTAATTATGTCTCTCTCTCTCTCTCTTTTGTGTGAGAACAAACGTAGACACAAGAACAGATCTGCCGTTCTTCATCGGGAGAAAAGAAAGAGAAAGCAGACCGATAAACGATCTGATCAAGCGAGGTTCGGCGCATAGAAAGCGAATAAGGTTGCGCGACACAAAACACGCGCACACACAAACGACAAAACAAGCTTAGTAACCAAACGATCATCATCTCTATGCCTGGCATGCTGTATTTTTGTTCTGAAGAAAACACTAGAGTAGAGACAGCAAGAGGGAAAAAAATGTCATGTTCTTCCGACGGAGCATTGCAAACTGCTTCCAGCAAACCTCGTATTTGGTTTAAGACTGTTTTTCGAACGTGCATGATCGCGAGCAGGGTAATTCGGTCCGTAGGAGTAAAATAATACAACGCTTCCCCTTGTTTGTTTTTCCCAATGGATATACCAACTTCTAAATTCTGTTCGTGATGTATTCCACGGGCCGCTGCAACTGAGGTACTATTTCACGCAAGAAAAACAAAAAAGAAAGAAAGACGCAGTAAAAAGAAATGTTTAAAAAATTCTTCTTTGATGAGTTCTTCTGCAATAGTTGGCGGTTAATATAAATGGTGAAGTGAGTTGCTTTGATCAGCGCTGTTTTCGCTTCGTCAAGCTGAACTACTTCTAACAATCGGTTGCTACAGATGTATCTTCTTTCTTTTCCCTCTCGGCTCCCCTATCATTTTTCGTCGCGTGCTCATGTGACAAAATTAAACGAAATACTTTTTAGACTAATCAGCATGCCATGTTCTTTTTCTCTAATTATCCTTGTATTGTTGGACGCAGTATTGAGCAATGAAAACGCAGTGGAAAGGTGCGCCAAAACAATTAAGCAGAATGTTATTTTCATGCATGAACAAGATTCTTTCGTTTGTAACAGAGAATTAATGCAATCGAAATTGTCTGGTGCAATAACCGGAAACTGTACAATGGGCTATTAGGAGACACCGTGGAGGATGCCTCGGGAATAATTTTTTACCGCATAGTACCGCGCACTATACATTTAGTAACACTAGGGACTCCGCGAAGAGGGCCACAATGGCACTGCGGCACTTTTTGAAAACGTCTGAGCTCTGCGACCACTGGCCGTTGCGCGGTGAAAGCAGTTTTGTGTGCTCGCGCATTACTTATGCTTTTCCTTGGGCCTTTCCTGCCCTTTTAGCCCTCCCATAGTGTAACGTAGAAAACCAGGTGAAGCCTGGTTAATGCCCCGGCTTTTGCATTCTTTCTTTCTCCTTATGTCTCTCTCTCTCCCTTTGACCACTTGCAGCATTTTAACGTGGCACACGGTACGCTCAAAACATGGTACGCGAGCACGTTTTGCGTTTTCCCCCACGAGTATGTAGCGTACGCGGCTTGGAATTGAACCCTCGACCTGGAGCTCAGCAGCAAAACGCCATTACCACTGCGCCACCGCGACATGTTGGGGTGCAGGTTGGTTTTATGCTTTCGTAGGGACGAGAAGAAATAAATGTACGGTAACTGGACGTTAGTACCACTTAGATTCTGGTTTCTTAAAAAAAATTTAATGAATGTGTCTATTGAAGCCACAACAAGTTGTTTTCAATAATAATGACACCACGCAAAGGCCGCGTGCTTCAAATGAGACGAGAGGAAATTTTTTGTTAGGCAGTGCAACAGAAATATTTTCGCCGCTTTTTTAGCTAATGGTTTATTAGCGGTGTGGACATCAGCGAATTGTGATCACCACTGATTAACATAATAATAAATTATGTTGGCAGTTTAACATTTTTAATAATTATTTTCGGCCGCATCAGACATCTGCGGTATAGAACAGTCAGAATTCGACACATGCAGGCTTATGAGAACACTGATACAACCATTTCTAGATTTGCATGTGGAGAAAAGCATGGTCGTCCAAGGTAATATTCTGCCGAAAAAAAAAAAGCCTCCCAGTTTCAGTGCATGAAAATGCTGAGTGTTAGACAAGTGCAATTTGCGAAGAGTGGTGTTAACCTCAATATTTCCACCTAATCGATATGCCTCAAGCAATGAACGGGTTCGATTCCGCCAGCACATTATCTACGCCAACTTAACGAGGGAGACTCTAATACTACATGGAGGGTAGTCAATGGTGATTGTTATTCAATGGGATTATTATTCGATAGTATAGATGGAGACCAAAAGCGGAGCAAGCGCGCTGCTTTCTCTATTGAAAGAAAAATGAGGCGTAATGGTAGCTGCGTGTAACACCAAATCATTGACCATGCTAGCCAACTCATAGCCTCACGAAGCGAAATTTCCTCTAACACCTTGTTTGGCGGCAATATACCAAAAGCGCTATTAATTGCCGAGGCTCCAGAAGCACTCTTCGTTACCCGAAATAGTCTTACATAAATTCCAATGATGTATACGAATCAACAGAAGTTGCTGATGAAACTACCAAAAAAGGGTCTCATGAGAGAGGCTGCAATATTGCTGCTGGCAGGGCTTGTTATACGGCGTTGCAACTATACTCGATTTACGTATGTTATGAAAGCGTAGTGCATTCTTCTAGCACCCAAACTCATGATACCCCCGGGAGCACTAAGTGCTTTTCCAATAGCGCACTTCACAACTTCACTTGCTTCGGCGAACTCGGTTTCGGCATCGGCGGCACCAAGTGGGCGAGAAAAGGGCCGCTTCAGTGAAGTCCCGGTGAAGAGGGCAAAGGGTGCGAGAAAAGCTGGCTCTTCATTCATCTGCAAGCGCTTTGCAATGGCGTGGTCTCGCCAATAATGGGGCCCCTGCGGCAGCCGTCAGTCCAGAAATGCGGCCTTTAATATCGGCTGTTCCTGCGTTTCCATAGCCAGTACTCCTTCCAACCTCACTGATATTGCGCTCTACCTTAAATTCCCTATTTCCCATGATCATTACCCACTCCACTCAATCCCCAGTTCTAATTTTATCGCCACCCACTAGAACACTCTGTCGAATGTTTGAAAGTGCTTTTCTTGTTTTCTCAAATAATTTTCGCTTTTTTGTATTTTCCTAATGTCTCTCGTAAAAAAAAAAAATTCCTGGTCGTTTGAGAGCCTTAGTACCCGACTTCGGCCTCCGCGCATCTATTTTGCGCCTAGAAATGTTTTGAAGGAATGAGAGCCTGTGAATTACAATTATCTACTGACAGTTCAATTTGAAACTATTAACTCGGTGGTGTACGTTATGCAAGGTATGAGCTGCTTGCCTACAATGCCTTCCGCTTAAGATTTATGCGGAATTTAAGAACACTGCTGAATTACAACCTCACGTAGTACTATTTCGCCTCCCCAAATTTGCAATCCACGCTACAACAGAGTTCGAACTGCTCGTAGAGATCTGGAGCTCTTTGAAAAATCAAGTAAAGAATGCTCGTCGAAAAAATCAAAATGTTAATACTGCATATTTTTGTTGATGACGTGTGCCTTCTTCGTTAATCATCGCCTTGACGGGAAACGACACGTCATAGCCTAGACTGCATAGTTTAGGCACCATTAGTACATGTTGCTCTTCGTGTAGCTCGTACATATCCGCATATGTTGACTCTAACAATTCAATTCAATTCAATTCAGTCTTTATTTTTCTCTTGTACAGAGAAGGAGACAGGACTAAAAGCTCGTAAGCTTGACAGAGGTCCTGCCCCCTTTATCAACTTGGCAGTACAGTACACAGACAGAGATTTTCAATTTTCCAAATAAACACTGAAACAAAATAACAAAACACTTTGTAAAAACAGCGCTATGAATTGCAGCACAAACATAGGTATTAGAAAGACAAATAAGTGCTCATGGGGAAACGAAAAAAAAAAGAATAATAATAATAACAGGTATAGGTTTAAACTGAGTGCAACATTACGTAATCTTGCTAAGAAAAAATCGCTTAATAACATCACTCGAATGCTGAAAGGGGTCAAACAATTCTTTGTTTAATTTATTTAATAATACTGGGACAGTATAAGAAAGAGACTGCTCTGTATAATATGCCCTAGGCGTCGGCACTAACCAAATTTCTTTATGTCTAGTCTGCAGGATATGCGTGTTTTTCTCAAGTTTTGCCAGATAACTAATGTAATGTTCATCACTATGTGAAGAGCGTTTATAGATCATTAAAAGTCTATAATTGTATAAACTATAGATTGGCAGGATTTCATACTTTAAAAACAAGTCATATGTGGGGGAACAATAAGGAACACCAGCAATACATCTTACAGCTCTTTTTTGAAGAAGGTGAAGCTTGGATAAATTTGTGACACCCGTAGTGCCCCAAACGGTACAACAATATTGCAAAAGAGAAAGAACTAATGAGTTGTATAGCAATAGCCTAATTTTCAAAGGAAGAATACCGCGCAGCCGCAACATGACACCGACAGCTGAAGACACTTTTGATCTGATATAGTCAACATGATCATTCCAAGTCAAATGCTTTGAAAATATAACACCAAGGATTTTAACAGAATCTACAATTTCAACAGTATCAGAGTTTAAGAACACGTTCAATGGCCTAGAAATTATCTTTCCTTTTGGAAAGTACAATATTATTTTTGTCTTTTTAGAATTAATCTTCAAACAATTTGAGTTTGCCCACGTATTTAATGCACTCAGTGTTTTGATTGCTTTCTCTTCAATGTCATTTTCTGATCTCCCGGTTATGAATACCGAAGTGTCATCAGCGTAGGATACAATCTTTCCATCGGTTACACATTGCACAATATCATTTATATAGATTAAAAATAAGAGCGGTCCCAATATGCTTCCTTGGGGGACTCCTGCATAAATATTTTGTATTGAAGACAACGAATTTTTAAAGTCAACATATTGTGTTCGGCTCGACAAATACGATTTCATAAGATCGTGAGCTTTTCCTCGAACACCATAGCTTGCCAGTTTATGTAGTAAAATTCTGTGGTTTATCAAGTCAAAAGCCTTAGTAAAATCTATATATATGCCTGCACCTATTTCCTTATTTTGAAACATATCTATAATGATTTCTTTTTGAGTCAGTAATGCTGTTTCAGTGGATCGATTCTTTCGAAACCCGTGCTGAAAGTCAAGGAGCAGGTTATGTTTTTCAAAGAAAGACAGTACCCTACCATGCATTAATTTTTCTATACCCTTCGAGAACACTGGCAGTATAGAAATTGGACGATAGTTACGAATCAAATTGTTGTCGCCGCTTTTAAAAACAGGTATTACTCGAGCCATTTGCAGTGCCTTTGGAAATACAGCGGTAGATAATATGAGATTGTAAATGTGAGTAACAGCGGGGCATATTAAGTGAAGAACATGTTTAATGGGCGCTATTTGGAGACCAGTTGCATCTACTGACTTGCTATTTTTAATATTACTTATGCACGAGAAAACTTCCGTGCAGTTCGTAGGAGCAATGAAGAGGGATGATGGACAGCTGCTTCCCTTCATGAATTCAATGTAATTTTGGCTGCACTCTACCTGACTCTGAGATGCCTGTAAAATAAAGAAATTGTTGAAAGCGTCAGCTAAACAGGTCCCATAAATTCGTTTTCCTTCATGCTGAAAGTTTTCGGATGTATCACGGGTATTTTGTTGCAATCAACAATTCAGTTTTCGCCAGATTACATCCG
Source organism: Dermacentor albipictus (assembly GCF_038994185.2). NCBI lineage: Eukaryota > Metazoa > Arthropoda > Arachnida > Ixodida > Ixodidae > Dermacentor > Dermacentor albipictus. The sequence goes on along the minus strand of NC_091824.1, from coordinate 161,233,794 downwards.
ATCGCTGTTCTTCAGGGCTCCAAAATACATTTGTGAAATAGGCGTCTCGAGCCATTCTTAGTTTTGATGTTAGATTATTTCTGTACTTTTTGAATTGCCGCAGCAACTCTTAGTCTTTTGATTGTACAAACTGTGCGTACAATCGGTTTTTATGCTTGATCATTTGGAGCAAGTCGGACGTCATCCAGGGTTTCCGTGCTTTTGATGATGTGGCTGTCTTTCTTAGTGGAAAATGTGCATCGTATATAGCCTTGAATGTAGTGATGAAGTTAAGGTAAGCGGTATCACTACTATCTTCCTCGAAAACGTTGTTCCAGGTCTGTTGGCTAATCGCAGCAAGAAAGGATTCAAGATTTTTTTTCGTTATAGATTGTGTATAAATTACTTGCCTTTTGTAATTAACATGTACAGCCTTATCAGCTATCATTACGATTCCAAGATGATCACTAATGTCGGTATAAACTACGTCTGCAGTTACTAAATTACTGTCTACATTTGTAATGAATACATCTAATAAAGATTCACTTTCTAAAGTCACTCGCGTCGGCTTTGTTATTACGCTAAAAAAACCATTAGCAGCAATTAAATACTGGAGTTCTTTTTGGGTTTGACTCAATGAAAGCATATTTATGTTAATATCGCCACCTAGAACCATATCTATGGACTGATCAGATGCGTAGTTAAAAATCTTTTCAAGAAATTCAAAGAAGTGATTAATGGCACCAGATGGTGGCCTGTAAATGACACAGAAAAGTTTGTTAGAACTTCGTAGAGTGAGCACTTCGTAATCAGCAGTTGTCGTCGTGTATTCTATGACTATTTCGCACGATAATGTTTCTCTAAGCAGAAGCGCGACGCCGCCTCCCCTTTTATCTTCGCGGTTTTGATAGAAGCACTGATAGCCAGGACGGTGAAATACAATTGATGCTGATGTGTACCAGGTTTCAGTAAACATGATCGCTGTAAGTGACACTCCGATAGTATCGAGTAGAATAGCCAATTCATCATCTTTGTTTGTTAAGGATCTGACGTTTAAATGAAAAACTGACAAAACAGATTTTTTTGGTTTCACTATATGCTTAATTTCGTGTGGCTGATAACCCATGTCGAGAAACAAATTTTAGGTGTCTGCAAGTATAACTACACAATTTGACGCAAATCATCAAACTTGGTGATCGCTATGAGTGCTGAGGTATCCGTTCTGCGCACAAATATTTTGCCATTCCGAGTCCATGCATATTTCCACTTGCACTCCTTTTTCTTTGCATTTGCCGCACCGAACAGCTTTTTCATGGAAGGGCTCAAGTGCTCGTTAATGAAAATGGGGGTTTTGGGTTCAAGTTCAATGTCCTCTGACGTTATCCTCAGCTTTCGAGCTTTCTCAAGAAAGCGATCACGAACGGATCTGCGAACAAACTGAACCACTATATTTGGCGCTTCTGTATTCCCCGTAGTTCGAACGCGGTGACAGACCTCGATGTCTTCACTTTCAAGGGGCATCTTAATAACATTCGCTATCTTTTTTGTGATATCCATGACATTCTCGTCTTGCGTCTTCGGAACACCTTTCACTTCAACGTTGTAACACCGCATGTGCTGTTCATTTTGTAGAAGTTTCACTTCATGCTCTTGAACTTGAGCATGCAAAGCGTCTCGTTCCTTTTCTAGTTTTACTACGGATGTTCTCAGCTCTCCATTTTCCAATTCAACGCGGTTCACGGACGCTTTCATTTTTTCATAACTCTCGTTTATGAAGCTTAGACTGTTCTTTATCTCGCGGATGTCCTTTCTTATGTCCCGTTCGAGACTTTCCCGTAGATCGCGGAACTCTTGTTTAAGTTCTCGTTTCAGTTCCTCAAAAAGTTTAACAAGTTCCTTTGACATTGCCACTGGACAAAGGGGAAAATAAGCTTGCAGCTCGGATGATGATGATGAAGCTTTTTGAAACAATTTGATGAAGCTTACGACTGTGTGCTTGATAAGCAAGGTTCTCTGCTCAAAATACCAGAATAATTCACATCGCGTTCACGTATCACTGCTTGCTGTTTTACCCAAGGTACTATTCCTAAATTGGTGAGTTCTCGGCATGCCTGTTGGCCCACCCAGTGAATACCCTTGGACTCTGACATACAGAATTTGCGATGACAAGTCCAGTTTTTCGAAGCACCCTCACGTCGATGGTATCTTGGGGCGCTATAACGTAAAGCTATTCGAAACTTTTCTCTTCCAATGCTGCAATCAGCCCTCCACAATTGGTCGAAAAATTTTCAGGCAACCCTCACTTCGCCTGTCTGTCAAAAGACGTCATGAAAACCGCGATAGCTCCCCATCTCATATGATGTGTATACACTGATTATGCATGATCGGACCGAACAAAAGAAAAAATTTTATTTATTATTCGACGCCTGTTTGCCAATAAGCCCATGCTATTTGTCAAATGTTATGGGGCTGCACCCACTTCACCTGCCTATCACGCAACGTCACTAAACCTCAAAAACTCACCGCGTCAAAATGACGTGTACACGTTAAAAATGCATTATTATGCCGAACAAAACTGTATTGTTTTTCTGAATAGCCGCTGGCTGCCCCGTTCTGAAAGGAATAAACGATGGCTGCCGCCGGTCGCTCAGGCACTGGCTACTCGCTCCTGCCACGAGCATGGGTTTATTTGCGTATAACAAAACTTTTTGCGCGGTGGTGTAATGTTTTCGATCACTTTCGGCATGTTTACAACGTCACTATGCCAACTCTTCTTTGATGAGGGTCCGTTTTAGTCACAAACTTAACTTTTCGTTGCACGCCGCCGCGATTCTCGACCAGCCACCACATGCTAAGCAAGAGAAAGCGGCCAATCGCAGACGCCGGCACCACCCGTTTCATCAGGTTAAATATTTTCAGCGCACTGGCTCGGCACCATCGAAACTCTCTCTACTTTAACGTGCTCCTCGCCTCGTGTCAACCAACTAATTAAAAAAAAACTGTTGAATGTAAGCAATACTATTTGCTTTCAAAGCAGAAAAAAAAACGAGGAGTGCATTTGATTGGGCTTTTCAAACAACGCTGCGGGTTACCTTCTAATGGTTTAGTTACTGGTTACGTAAATATGACGTCAGAAGATTGGAATAAAAACAGATTGCAATAGTTTTACGTTATAGGGCCCCTGATTATAATTTCTTTGTCTGCTATTTCAATACGTGCTGCTGTTTCAATGACTGCTACTTCAGTACGTTCCCACCTTCTGCATTCGGACTCAAGCTGCCGGGCCCCATGATTTCTTGCACACACCTCTTGGCGACAGAGTGACCCGAAACTACCACCTGTTTCTATTAATGCAGCATTCAATTTCACAGACCCATCTCAGCGAGCTAGAGCTGCATGCCCGTGTAGTCATAAAACTGCCGTTAAGCTTTACTTCATTCTTGTGCAGAGAGTCGCGGTACAGCTTGTTTAGCACAACGAAACTACGTCTGAAACCAAGATATCTGGCTATTCACGAAAAATGTGCGTTGTTATTGCATGAGCGCTCAGTGAGACAACACACAGTATGGCGTAGAATTGAATAAATAAAGTCCTTACGAAGTGTTGCTCTGCCGAATCTATCGATGTGCTGCAGAATGCATACTACTTCGCTGCAGAAATTTCGTTAGAGGCCCTAAAGGTGTCCGTTCTTGTTACGGTGGGAAGACGGTGCCTGTGTTTGTTGTAAGCTTACAGCAGGCTTACTTCTTCCGAACCTACATACGTAAAAGATAGATCACATGGCTCATATGTGCATCACAGGTAAGCCTTGATGCGCCTTTGAGTGTCCTTTCTTGCAGACGTTCTTTTTTTGTGTGTGCGAAAGTGCGCTAAAATATCCGCACTGGTGATTCTATCTGCATGATGGACATTGATTACGTGACGTCTAATCTACCTAATCTGACTCCTAATGGCTTATTCTAAGAATTCTAGTAGAGACTTGAATTAAAGAAAAAGAAAAAAATTTGAAGATAGGCGAGGCAGCTTTATGAACGCAGGCATGGACAAGCTTACGGAGACAAGCTTCTTTGCTTTCGCAAGATCTGCATATTCAGCAACACCTCCCGCACGCTCTCGAACGCTCTGATATTAAAAACACCACTTATAATGTACATCGGCAGAGATCAAGGGCGCTGTAACGTAAAGCCATTCCAAACTTTTCTATTCCAATTTTTCAATCAGCCCTCCGCGATCGATAAAAAACTTTTCGGATTTCGCCTGTCTGTCACGCGACGTCACGGAAACCGCGTTCGCTCCCCATCTGATATGACGTGTACACACTGATTATGCATGATTGAACCGAACAAAAAAAATAGTCAGTTCTGATTCGACGCCTCTTCACCAGTAGCTCTCTAGTAGTGGCCAAACGTTTTCGGGCTGCCCCCACTTGCTTGTCGCGAGACGTCACAAAACCGCGAAAACTCACCGCATCAAAGTGACGTGTGTGCGTTAAAGATGCATTAATATGCCGAACAAAACTGATTTTCTTTTCGGAATGCCCCGTGTGAAAGGACTATAGGATGGTTACCGCCGATCGCTCAGGCGCTGGCTACTCGCACCTGTAGGACAGCATGGGTTTCATCATCATCATCATCCTGTTTTATGTCCACTGCAGGACGAAGGCCTCTGCCAGCGATCTCTAATAACCCCTGTCTTGTGCCAACCGATTCCAACTAGCGCCCGCAAATTTCTTCATTTCATCGCTCCACCGAGTCTTCTGTAGTCCTCAATTGCGTTTCCCTTCTCTTAGTACCCCTTTCTGTAACCCTAATGGTGCGATGGTTATCTAACCGGCGCATTACATGACCTGCCCAGCTTCATTTTTTTTCGCTTGATGTCAATTAGAATATCGTCTATACCCGTTGTTGTCTGATCCAAACCGCTCTCTTTCGGTCTCTTAACGTTATGCCTAGCAATCTTCGTTCCATCACTCTTTGCATGGTCCTTAACTTGTTCTCAAGCTTCTTTGTCAGTCTCCAAGTCTCTGCTGTTTTTGAACACTTTCGGCACGTGTATGCCTTCGCTCTCCCAACTCTTCTTCGTTGAGGACCCGCTTAAGCGGCATTATTAACCTTCTGTCGGACGCCACCGCGTTTTTCGACATGCCACCTCAATTTAATTTAGCTAAGAAATGTAAAGCAGACCAATCGCAGACAGTTACGTCACCCTCCTCATCCACTTATCTATTTTCAGCCCGCTGGTTCGGCCCCATTGAAATCCTCTCCACTTCAGCGTGCTCGTACCCTCGTGGCAGCCGATTAGAAACGAAAAACCGCTGAATGTAGGCTATGTTATTCACTTTGAAATCAAAGAAAAGTGACCTCCTATAAACTGGGAGAGTGTTTGATTGCGCTGTTCAGGCAACGCTATGGGTCACCGCCCAATGTTTTCGTCGGCGGTTACGCAAGTTTGACGTCAGGAGATTGGAATAAAAAACATATTGGAAGGGTCTTACGTTATAGGGCCTCCTGTGTTTTTAAACTCATTCGTACAAAGTGTTCTATACTACAAAGTACAATGTACAGTTAGACCACAAGAGCTTTGATACATAGCTTTGAGTACCTTACTTCAGTACTTCATTATTGAATTATTGAAACGGCACTTTGCTGGGTGACATACCCCAATAATGGTGCGAGCGGCCGCACCCACCTGCCCGGGCCCCTGCATTCTGACAGTCGCGTGCGACGGTGATAGTCCACCGGGCGCTGTGTTTTTGAAGTTTAGTTCACCTTGATGTCAGAGGCAGCACGAAGGTCAATTCGCTCGCTGCTTCTTCCGGGCTTCCTTATTCCCGCATTTTCACAGCGAATATCCGTGGTCTCGAGTGAGATGTGTTCTTGTTTGCTTGTGCGCGCATGACGCCATGCTTTTTAATTTAGTTAGTATGCCCTTGCTTAGAACTTTATACGGCCGATCTAGAGACAGCTATCGAGACAGCTATCTTGCTATCGCAATCGATGCTTCCCCTTTTGGGCGAAACTCCGACTTTTTTAATATGTGAAATTCTGGAACATAGCCGTGACTTAATCGGAACCATATAAACAGCAATGCGGCGTTGTAACTCCAGCAGTTCATTATACGTGATAACAGAAATCTCAATTTTTCCTTTTTAGTGATAACAAATAGCTTTTTGTAAAGCCTTCATTAAAATTCATCTAACACACACCATGAATAGCTATGGACAAACAGAAGGTGTATCAACCTATGTTAGTCACGATAGTACGCCTTTAATAGCAGCTAGTACAACCAATTCATTACTTCACTTCCTTTGTGCATCTTGTAAGCCTACAGAAGAGGCGTTTTACAAACTGAACACAATCTTACCGAGAGCTTTCATTTCAGAGATGTATAAGTATAGCTAGCAAGTGAGACTGCACTTGCCGCCCACACACGGCTCTCCACAAGGATCCACGAAAGCACCTCCGCCTCGCATCGCGGGCACCAGAACAAGTAATGAGCTGCCGAGGCGAGAAAAATGTGCGCCCGGAGGCTTTAATACTGGCCTGAGCGGGCACGCAGCGCGAAAGAACGCGCTTTTGTCGTGCGAACTACAACGTCAGAAATTCATTCCTGTAGGGTATTTTTCACTCGCGGGCGTCTCACATCGCCGTGGCGGCGCGCGATGTGCCCACAGAAGCTTCGCAAAGGAGAGGCGTCATCCAACATGGTTAGTCTTTCGGGAAGCTGTCGAACAAAATACATACAAAACTACCTATGAGTGGATGTCAGTATTCGTTACCAGTCAAGGTTGCCCATGCTTCTCTTAGTCATTTTCCTTGCAACCCTGAGAGGCGAGAAGGAATGCATTCACATCAATGTTTAATCATTATTCATTCCTTCAGGTGAATAAATTGACTGATGGATATATCGCAGGATTGAAGAATTTACTGAAAACCCTCGTGCACAAGAATGTGATACTGAATGATTGAATAACCAAGGCGGCCTAATATCTGGAACTAACACTTATCAGGCATCGTCCGATGATGATCTACATGCATGATTTGACAAGTTAAAGTCTACTTCGTTTCTTTCACTTGGAAGTGTTGTAGAAATTGTTAATGGGGTCTTGGTAAAATAGCATAGTCCGCGGGCAGTATACACTGCTGTGAACACCTCAGCCAAGTTTTGCTGCCGTATATACGCGGTGCGTGAAGCTCCAAAGTGCATCGCGAAGTTACCCATTTCTTAAACGCCCACTTTTTAACAGAACGTCATGTCCTTACTCTCTTCTATACGCACTATTTCGTCATCGGACGCAATATTTCACCATTCTCTTGGACGGCTGCTATTGGCCGGTAACTGACATCAAGCTGCGGTCGGCCACGTACATGGCATAGACACCGCGGCCGACGCGAGTTTCCGCCACGAGCACCGTGACCACGAGTCCACTCGCTAAGCGCACTGCGGCTCGCTGAGGAGAACCGCGTTTCGCTTAAGTTCAGCGCATCGTAAAGTCATGGCATCTACGCTAACATCCAAAATGAAATTGCAACTGCGCGCGACGGTGACATTTAGAAAGTGGAGCGTTGTGGGTACGCCCCGCTGCGCCGTAGACTTCGCAGTGCGAGGCATTGAAGAAGGAATGAGAGCACAGCGGAGACCGTGTTTGATTGCCAACAACTCCGCTACTGCTGAACGCAATGCAGTACATTTTGTGGCAAAGTATTTCTGAAATAGCCCCAGTTCACTTCAAATGCCTTTCTCCACTTCGATAAAAAGTGTTTAAGGACCACTTTAAGGGGGCTTTTCAAACGTTATCTTTTCAAAAGAGTGGCAACGATTTTCACATTATCCTCTCTTGCATTTAACCCTCTAGCTTGAGTACATATAGGGTATCAATCAATCAATCAGTCAATAAGTCAATCAATCAATCAATCAATCAATCAATCAATCAATCAATCAATCAATCAATCAATCAATCAATCAATCAATCAATCAATCAATCAATTGCAGATAGCGAGAGATTACAATATAAATACTGTAAAGGACCTATAAATTTTACATGCATCTACGAAAAAAAAAAAAAAGGTACGCAGGCTTACTGAATGATGAAGAGCGGAAATTTGCCACCATATGATCAACATTCCTACAGACACTAAACATGAATCGTCGGTCTGACAAATCTTTCAAGAAAGGAAATGTGTACAACAAATTCAGGCCTAAAATAAAAAAAAATAAAACAGTAATACTATAGCTAGAGCATCACAAAACAAAAAATCACTCAGAATGAAGCGAGTTGATGTTTTAGAAAAAAGAAATAAGAAAGCAACAATGCTGCAGGGCAAAGTGTTACAAATTCTGTACAGCAGACAACAAAGTTATCCTGGCCGCAGATAGTTGTTATTCTAGCCAAGAGTGGACTATCATGGTACGTAAATGATTGCCTATATGGCAGATGAGATTTAGCTAATCGTTGAATTATGATCTGATTATAAGTTCGTACGTTTAACTATCAATTTGTAAGTTTATCAGGTAATAGTTCAAGCTATCGTAAATTGCTGAACGCTGCATCCTCGTGAACTATGGTATTTAACTAAACGGAACATAAATAGTACTTTCAGGAGACGGATTAGAAGAATGAAAGGTAAGCTATTTCCTTGCTTAAAGGTTTCCGCCGTCAGAAAAAAATAATGGTATGAAACGAGGCGCCGAATTAGCAATAACGACGGGAACAAAATTAATGGGGTCAGCTATTTTATACTCTTTATTCATTTTATTTATTTTACTCAGCCGCACACGTGAGTCAAACAGCGTGTGAAACCTTCCACCCACTGAAATGCCGTCACTCAAAGAGGGCAGTTCCATCATACGGCTGGTATCAATGATACAGAATTTCTAGACATTTTTTTTTATTTTCGCAACATGTAGTAGCTGCTATTAGCCCCGAGAACGAACACGAGCGGCGCTGCGAGCGCCGCTCGCGTGACGTCAGGGCACGGACTCGCGCCTGTCGTCTGCTACAGTTCGTGCGTTGTACGGGCGCTTTCTGCGGTGTTTTCGTTTGTTCGCCCTCGTTCTCTCTGCTTGTATACTTATGGTGGTCGTCTCAAATATATTTTTATGACGTCTTCCTTTGCGAACATTTATTCAAAGAGCTAATTTCTTAGACAACAATGCAGCTCTCGAATGCAACGCTACAGTGCCAGCCGAAGCGACGCAGACCAGCCCATTGCGGGTTTTTCATACGCGGATAGACAATCGCAAAAGCATAGCCTATAGGAATCCAGTTATGATACCATACCTGCCGCGGTGCAACAAGTATGTCACAAAGCTGGCTATATATGACTTCTACAGCAGTTACGTTGATTTTATTCCGCTAAAACAGGTTTCCTCACGACGAGTAGTTCATGGTATAATATCGAATTTTTGCATTTCCTCACAGAAACGCTCGGCAGTAGCACGGTGACTTAACTAATACTGGAGCTTAGATTCTACACGCCTCACTTGCTTCTTTAACTGCTTGTCAACATTAGGCGCTTCTTCACGTGTTTATTTTTTTTTTAAGCGGCGGAAATTTGAAGTAAAGTTAATGAAGGCTTACAGCTATTTACAGAGTACAAATAGGAATGTACCAATATATATTCCCTTTTCCGTTCTACACGTTCAACTCACCTCTTTAGAGCGCGTTTGTTAATGATTAATAATGCATGTTATGTTCCTCTTTTTTTGTCTATGTTACCAAGTGTATATCATTTATTTATTTCAATGCCGCAGTGTGTTTTGCATTGTTATCGTGGAAATATTTCACTGTGCTTTCATATATTGTATAACGCAATGTTTTATGGCCACTATATAAATGTAATTTATATGGCGCTTGATGTGTTACCCCATGCAGCCATATTGTACCTAAGAGGGTGAGATTACCTCAAGCCGCGTCTGTGCGGCTTTTTTCCCTCATCCACCTCCATTTGCCACTCCTCTGTACATGTGTGTGTGTAAATGGAAATTAATAAATCAAATCAAATCAAACTCACTTGAGAAATTTACTGGTGCTTGAGGAATATACATGACGAATCTGTTTGGCAAACTGACACAGGCTGCTCGGCCCAATTTTTTTAGTGAAGTGTGCCTGCTGGACCACATAGCTGCAGCCAGAAAGCAGTCGAAGCGTCAATGACTAGTAGTATGGGACATATTGAAGATATCGAAATTCCCCCTTTGGAGGGTCAGAAATCAAGTGAAAGTATATGCAAGGCTTCTGGTGCTTTCTTTATGAATGTTTGCGATTGGATTGGAGCAAACTTAAATTAGCCTGCAAGGTTCTCTTTTAAGTACCGATGAAGCGAATAGTTATCCGTTTGTATAATTAAATAACGCTGGATCGAGACATGGTGAGACAAAAGGTGCTTGAATTTTCCTTTTGTAGGCAATCTAAGCTGCGTAGTAGTAGCTCGAGAATACTTTAGCCATTCCAGTTGGCGCTGTAAAAAATGCTTTATGGTTTTAATTCGAAGTTGAAGTGAACTGATGGGTTTCTCGAACATAGCGTGCCTCGCCATACGGACAGTCGATTGCTACCGTTACGTGATCAGGGGTGTGCCATATTGTCGATAAAGGCTACTGAGGGCCACTATGATACATTTCATCACTTTCAATTGAGTGGCTGTCGATCTAAACAACGAAACTTTTCTCTCAGGTGATTGCTACTATGGTGTTTGGGAATTAACTATGTAAATACTCTACATGACACGCCGTCGTGTTAGCAGCCATGAGCAATTCGTTTTTTGGAGGCCCGTTTCAGAGGGGATGAAAGTAGCAGCAAACATTTTCATAAGAAATGCGCGCCTAACTATTTTTTTACGCATTAATGAATGGCCATATTTGAATAGAACAACACACCAGAGTAATAGGAATCGTGATGACAGCTTCGCTGGGCAGTGTCTTTCTAACATCGGATAACATGTTGACGCCTCTTCCACGTAAAATGCAATACCTCTCATAGCTAAATACTAAAGGAATGTTAAGTGTTTAGCGAAGCATCATACACAACTTCGCGCGTTGAATTTGCAGATATTCTTTTTTTAGTCAAAATTTCCCGATAGACGCGGCGCATATATGCTTTGCAAAAACTTGTAGACCCCTTTAACGCTACTTAGCTAGCGATATCCAAGTCGCAAAGTTTCTCGACTCACACGCTTTTGAAGAAGAAACTGTGGTTAAGGTATTGCAGTTGAAAGAAGCCGACTTATTCTTCAATACGTACGGCTCGAGCCACCTATACTCCAAGCATACACGAAGGGAACGAGCGCGCGCGGCAGCCGAGCGAGCCGGAGCGAGCGGTGTCCTGGCCGTGACGTCACTCGCGAGAGGGCGCCATTCCTCTTTCTCGGGGCTAATAAACTGCCTGTTGTTTTTCCAGATTTCCTATTTTGTGAGTACAAGGGAGCTGGTGACCTTTACCCTCACTTCTATCACGTTTGCCTCCCTCATAAGGGTAGATAAACAAACCGTTGCTTCTATAGATGAAGGCACACTCATGCCGAATTGAAGGTACGGCAAGTTCTTTTGTGTTCTCGCGCGTAGAAATTTTTAATTTTTTTTTCAATACACACAAAAGTGCCTGCTTTACCAGGCGACTATAACTGACGTGTGACTTGCAACGACTTAACGCCGATGAAGTGAGCACTAGAAGGCCCTCTGACGCAAAAGAGAAAAATTTGACACGCCCTGACCTTTTCTTTGATACGGAGCCAATAAATTATAAAATGGCGCCAATGAGAAAGATTGTATGAACTAATTATGTCGGAGGCCGGTCAAACATTCTGCAATACTATTACTAAATGCATTAGCATTGATAGGCGAGTGTTCTGTATTGAAAAACTAGTGTTGTCTAGAAGGTGGAGCGTTTAACGAGGAATAGAAATAACGTGAAAGGTTGACAACGAAACATGATGTTGAAAACTAATGGGAATGTTATAGATAAATTTAACTGCTAATGAAAAGTTTATACACTGTTACTGAGATGCCTTGGCTGGAGAAGTACCCTTGCAGAAATTCCCATCTAGTATTACTATTTTCTGGTCTATGTAACACAGACTGGTATCCCCGGCGCAGCTTGAACCAGTTCACTTTGGTCAAACCACATAACGATAACGTGGGAATTTAGTTTAGCGACTGGCAATGGAGTGCTCCCGATATTTGTGCGTAATATGCAACATGACCTTATGCTGTACCATGTCCTTTCTGAGGCTAAAGATTTTCTATGATTGAATTCAGTATTTTGCAGATTTTGCAGGGATACAGCAGCAAAAAAAAATTCAATGAAAATCAAGAACCTAATGAAGAGAGGGAAAGACAAAGAGGTTAACCAGTGCATAAACGTGGCAGGCTATCAGCCGTTGGGTTAAGGGGGCAAAAGGAAATAGAGTACTGTAGCAGAGACGAGGTAAAACGTAGTCACAGAAGAAAAAGAAACTGCATATAAGCGTGATGTATCTCACGATGACTCTTAAACTCTGTCACGAGGAAACGACGACATCACTGCTAACTACTTAGGTACAGTTGTCTCATATTGGCCATTTTGAAGTTTGCTTCAAAAGCATCCTTATGCCAAGTTTTACTCTCTAGGAATGTTCAGATTACAAAAGCTTGGTCCTCGACTTACAGATGAAATTGCGTGGAAAATTCAAGATGTAAGATTCAAATTTAGCATCGTCAACTTTACCGGCACGCATCGCGCCTCTGGCATTGGCCCCCATTATAGTAAAAAATCACGAGTTACACATTATGAACTAAAGTCATTTCTCCATAACAATTCAGGTTCCGTTCGAGCGTCTTTGTTTTATTGCAATACGCAATATTTTCTGTGCTCTTAAATTTAGTAGAAAACAGCTATGCTAGTGTAAAATATTCCATCGCACAAAACGAATTGAAAAAATCAGTGAGTACTTATTTACGAGCGTTTCGTTTTGCTGAGCAAGTACTATAATTCTGTGTTTATTACACGCAGAGGCTGAACTAAGTTGTGTTGCGGTGCTGTAGCTTTGTTGCAACTTGTGAAGTGTTAGCTCGAGCTCTTCCTTAATATTTATTCTGCCAGTCCCGAGATAAATATGACAACGAATGTCGAACAACCCCTGGCACTCCCGCGCATACATGATTCGTGTTTTTGGCGGACACGGCTCGGCGTGGGCACATCCATCGCTTTACACGTTGAGTCGCCCGTTCTGGTGACCTGCAGGAACATAAAGCTTTAAAGGCTTCAGGCTGTCTTTTTTGATGCCCGCCTGTCTGGAACAAAGAAATAGTCCTCTCTAAAACACGACAATATTTGACAACTAACCAAACTTTCCCGCTCCTCTCCAAGAAAGCAAAGAAAACAAAAAATAATAATAACAGAAGGTGTTAGCAACAGCAGAGAATTCCCTACTGGCGTGGCCATGCAAGTGATCGCTTTGAACTTCGCTGCAGTGCGTCGTCCAAAGTTTCCAAGTTCTAATTTCTCCTAATAAAAATTGATAACGGTGGATACGCAAATAATTTTTCTGGTAGTGGAAAACGAAGAAAAAAGAAGCCAGAAAGGCCTCGCCGAGCAAAGTTATGACAGCCAGGAATTGAAGTTGACGTCGCAATCGGAAAAAAGAAGATAACGACCTGCACTAAGAAGAAATTGAAGTAATATATGCCAGAGCACGATGCCTGTGGAAGCCGAGGGTGAGAGAGAACGCGTGGGCAATGGCAGAACTTGGGCAAACGTTGGAAATGTATGAAGAAAGCTGCATGCCAAAGCATAAGACATAAAGCTGTGAACCAGAAAATGTGCACATCACAACATAAGCGTATTTGCGTTATCTCATCGACCTGATCTGTCAAGGAGCAGCACTATGCAAAAGTAATGTAGAACGCAATTAACTCGAGAACGTAAATGTCCAGAACTCAAAATGAGAATAACGAGTTGCTGTTCAAACAGGACGACGAAGAGAGTACTTAAATGCCATTGCATATGTGTTACAGTGTTATTGTTTGTGCACATGTAGTCTGACAAGTGTGTTTGTAATGTAATCGAAATTTCATTAGCGGCTCCAGAAAATGTCCTGGCGTATAAGGGATCAATATGCTGAGGGGCTCGAACGCAGGAGCACGTCGCCTTTCTGGCGTGCTCATTAATGCCCACCACACAGTCAAGGATGATAAAACTAGTTTTCACGTGTACGTGTTTTTCGTCTACTTCTCAACCAATCTATGTTTATGGCTGTCCAAAGAAGAGAAAGTATCATGTTTACGTAAAAATACGACCTAGTTATTGCCACAGAATTTAGGTAATTTTGCTATGTTGTGCATATATTTCGTGCAACTAGAGAGTGACAACGTGACAAGTTTTTCAAAAGTTAAACAAGCATTGCCAGATTACGCTACATGAAGATTACGACATAATTTGCTAAGTGTATATAGGCGGCTACTGAAATCGTAATAGCTATTATTAAAGGAAGGATGTAATATGCAAGCGTGTGGCAGATCGTTCGCTCCAAAAAGGCACGTCTGAAAACCTTTGCCACCGAAGTGCATTCACGCACATGTAGTAGTGATCTACACGGAAGTGCATATAAGATGAAGATATTTAACGTACAGCCTTTTTCTGAAGTGTACGAGCTGCCTAGTTCGTTTACAATATATGTGGTTCGGCTGTGTGGTGCCATTTGCATGACATTCCTGACCATCCAGGCATACGAGATAGTACTACATTTAGTACGAGAAAGAGTACGAGATTTCTTTTTATATCCGACAACGTTGAAACATATGACCTACTAAAGAACCTAACGTTCTATGTTCAGCATAACGGTTGGAGGCAATTTAGCCCGCCAACGTTTGTCAAAAACTGTACTTATCTGCTACACAGCAAATACAAAAGCTACAATGTGAAAATTTCAGAGCGTCAAATGTTTGTGGTGCGTACTGTCTTGGAGCAACGGCACCGCAAAAATGTTTAAATGTTCATGGCGTCCCCAGTATTCAATAGAAATGCTTCTGGTATATTTAATGCATCTAAAGCAAAAGTATTATCTACGTAATAACTGGCAATCATAATGCTGTCGATACTTTAGGTGCAATAAAAAAATTCGCAGTTTCGCCCGAAACGCGAAGCATTGATTGCGATAGCAAATTAGCAGTCTGCTATACAAAGTAAGGATAGCTGTTTTATTGGTCGTATGAACTTGGAAACTATCACTTAATAACTAAATTAACAAGCATGGCGTGAGCGCGAACAGGCCAACATGAACACATGGCACTCTAGACCGCCGACACTCGCTGTCTAAGTGCTGGCACGAGGAAGCCGGGCAGCAGTAGCGAGCGAAGTGACTTTCATGCTGTCTATCGCTTCAACGCATACTGAGCAGCGAGAACACAGCACACACAAAGGTATGATCCCTCTGCAGATCGCTTTCAAGATAGGGCGCACGCAAATGCGCGCGGCCGCGCAACGTACGCACTTGCTCGCGGTGTAGAACGCCGCTCCTCCCCCTTCCCTCCCACGCTGTCTCCCTGCTTTCCTGGCACTGCCGAAAGTGTTGTACGCGCTACCACTGTGTCGTGTCAGTGCCCGGCTGTGGAAGCTCATCGACAGCGACCACCGCCGAGTGCTTCGCATGTGCCACGGCCTCCCTCGCTCATCGCGGGTTGCGGAGACGCTCGCGGAAACTGGCGCGTGGCCCGTCTCTTTGACGGCTGACCTGCGTGCCCTCGGTCACCTCGAGCGCCTCTCCTGTGCCCCGGACGCAGGACCCATCCTGTCCCTCATCCGCTGCCTGCCCCAGTCACGAGTGGGAAAAGTGTGCGAACTGTTCGACAGCCTGGTGGTCCACCCTCCGCCCGTACCGCCGACCTGGCCACCGCCACACCAGCGCACGCCACTTCACGTGTGTCTCGACCTCCCGGGCGTTCGCTCCAAACATCGCACGCCTCTCTGCGCTGTACAGCAGGAGGCTGCTGCCAGGATCGAGGACGACCTGGGAGGAATGACGCACTTGTATGCCGATGGCTCCGTCCTCAGCGACGGCTCGGCGGCTGCCGCCTGTGTTGCTCCCGCACTTGGCATCACGAAGCGGTGCCGGCTCTACTACCGGGCTTCCTCTACCACGGCGGAGCTGGCGGGACTTCACCTCGCTGCGGACATCCTCGAGGAGTCGCCGCACATCACCAGCGCGGCGATTCTCTGCGACTCGAGGTCCGCGCTGCAGCAGCTGCTACTCGACGAGCGCGCGCCGCCCCTTGCACAGCGCGTTGCCGTCCGTCTGCACGCACTGCAGGGGCGATGCAACCTACGCCTGCAGTGGATCCCCTCGCACGTCGGAGTCGCGGGCAACGAGACGGCGGACCGGCTGGCCAGGCACGCACACGACTCGTCGACCGCGCTGACAGACCGGGTGAGCTCGCTGGACACAGCGCGACTTCACTTCAGACGGGAGCTCGCGCTCCGCCATCCCGACGACCGAGTTGCGCAGGGGCGCCCACCGCGTCATCTCCCGCAGACCGGATCCACTAGGCGCGAGCGCGCCTTCCTCCTCGCCCTTCGGACCGGTTCTGTGTGGCCCGCCGAGCGGCGGCATAGACTGCGTGGAGCCCCCTCTCCCCTTTGCGGCGACTGCGGCGCGATCGAGACACTCCAGCACCTGCTGTGTGAGTGTCCCAACTTTTCGCTCGCGCGCGCGTCCCTTGCCCGTGTCTACCGTGGGCACGGCCTGCCGTGCGACACCGTGACTGAACTCCTGCACCCCTAGGGCTGCCCTTCACGACACAGGACACTTCTACGTGCGCTCCTGACATTCGCCGAGGCTGTCGGCCTCGCCGACCGCCTTTAGCTCCCTCACATTTCCGCGGCGTGCTGTTTCTGGTGCTCTTTCTCTCCCCCTACTTTCATTCCCTTCCCCTTGTGCAGCGCGGTTGAGGTGTCCTCTGCTGAGAGACAGTTACTGCGCTGCACTTTACCCCAACCTTTCCTTCCCATCAAGAATCTCCTTCTCTCTCTCTCTCTCTCTCTCTCTCTCTCATGCACGTGATATTGAGCCGCGAACGTCTGTTGCCCTAGCGCGCGTTTGCGAAATACGCAGTCACTGCCGAAAAACGCTGCGCCCCTTCCCTCCCTGCCTCCCTCCCACCCTTCATCACATCCGCCCACGGCCTCTCGGGCGACAGAACACGGCGCGTTTCCTCTGAGCTTTCGTATCTTGCGCGCGCCAGATTGAGCCACGATCGTCGGCTTCCCTCGCGCGCTTTTACTCGCACATACAACATACGGTGGGCGGCGACAGTGTTAGCGCCCTGGACTTTATACGGAACATCACGACGACGACGACGTCGACGCCGATGACGACGGCGAAAATGCGCCAGAAGTATCCATATAATTAAATAAAAGAAAGAAACGATGTCTCGGAACTCTCAAGAAACTGCGTCATATTGAAGCTGATTTCCGTGCGAATGACCAAATGAAGTCGTATATGACGTTGAAAACGTGTAGGGATACCTCAGTAAATAAACAGTATAACACGTAGTAGTTGTAAGAACAGGTATCATTGTCAACCGCAATTTTCTGGCCACCTAAAGCCGCACTACAGACGCTATTTGTTCAGTTAATGCTTTCTATGAAAGGTTTTGTTATTGTTTATTAACTGCGACATTGTTGAAAGTTTGGCTACCGAAGAGCCCACTGTTTCAATATGGCAGCTAAACGTAAGCACACATTTACAAAACACTACTCATGAGGACAGTATTATCTTATTAAAAAGGCAAATAATCAGAAGAGTGCAGAGTCTCTTAGAATTAAAGAGCCTCTCTACATACGCTCTAGAAATATACGAAGGTGATGTAAAATGGGAACCCGTACAACTAATGTCTAATGCAGAGCGATCATATGACCTCTGCCAAGCACAAGTAGTCTATGCCGTTGTTGAATGGATCAGCTCAAAGCAAAGTGTATGGGCAGTCGCTAACGTGGAAAGCTTCTCACGAATAACAAATCGAATTGAAAAAGGAACAACACACTAAAGCAGACAAAATGTCAACGGTACGACTAAGTCATGTGAGGCAAAAATAACCTTACTCAAATTTCATTATTCACAAGGTATTATTTACTTATTGAATGTTTTAGGTCACCATCCATAATAACATCGCGCAAGGCTTTACAGCTTCTTTTTTGTGTAAAAACACGACAAAAGATTGAGCAATTTTTTTTCAGATATGGACGCATGTCTGACATGTCAAGACGATCAAGAATACTATTTCTCTCCGCTTCTCGGTTTTCCGCAGAACTATTACGTCAAACTGTTGCCTTTTCTTCAGGTTGTTGATAAGTTCGACATCGGCCTGGCATTTGCTACCCGCCTGGTTAGCTCAGATGGTAGAATGGCTGCCCCGGGAAGGCGGTGGTCCCGGGTTTGAGTTCCGGACCAGGACGAAATTTCTTCAACTGCGAGGCTTTTCTTTCGAGGAACCCATGTGGGTTTACTTTGTAGCAATTGCTACTATTGGGTGGATGTCTCATTTTCCCATTATTTTCCCATAGGTGAGCGTCGCTTGATGCCGAGCGCGTCGGAGCGCGTTGGCCGCGTCCGATTAGGTTGGCTGCGCCAACGCGTCGTTGTTCTCACCGACGTGATGTAATGTTTGCGCCCGCTCATCATCAACTCTCGCCTAGTCACGTGGTATCGCAGTGACGAGGCTCCGAGCGAGAGCAGCTGCGACGTCTCTCCGCAGAGGATCACGTGACGTGACGTCACACCTGCCACACTTGCGATCCGGCGGCTCAGTCATTGCAACGCGATGAATGACCTTGAGATACATGGCGTAGTAGAGCTTTCGCTCTAAAACACATAAGCCTGGCTAAGAATATAGCTACAGAAAAAATACACTTATAGCTTTACAAGGTTCCTGGAAAAAATGTATTGGGTTCTTACTAAATGTATGCTGGTTATGTATGGAGCTGTATGTATGTATGTATAATGTATGGAGCTATGGAAAGAAGAATGATAGGTGTAACGTTAAGGGATAAGAAAAGAGCAGATTGGGTGAGGGAACAAACGCGAGTTAATGACATCTTAGTTGAAATCAAGAAAAAGAAATAGGCATGGGCAGGACATGTAATGAGGAGGGAAGATAACCGATGGTCATTAAGGGTTACGGACTGGATCCCAAGGGAAGGGAAGCGTAGCAGTGGGCGGCAGAAAGTTAGGTGGGCGGATGAGATTAAGAAGTTTGCAGGCATGGCATGGCCACAATTAGTACATGGCCGGGGTCGTTGGAGAAGTATGGGAGAGGCCTTTGCCCTGCAGTGGGCGTAACCAGGCTGATGATGATGATGATGGTATGCTGGTTGACCCCCCATATAACCCGCTGTGGTTGGTTAGTGGCTATGGTGCTGGGCTGCTAAGCACGAGGTCACGGCATCAAATCCCGGTCATGGTGGCCGCATATTGTTGGGCGCGAAGTGCGAAAACACCCATGTACTTAAATTTAGGTAGACGTAAAAGAACCGCAGGTGGTCCAAATTTCCGGAGTCTCCCTTTACGGCGTGCCTCTTAATGAGGTCGCGGTTTTGGGATGCACAACGCCATTATCTTTTCTTGACCCCACTATTCCATTTCCTTCGAATTCCAGATGTCGTATATAGCAAGTTGAATGTACGTAACTCACGTCTGGCGTTCTTATATTACTTGTTATGCGTCTTGTGTAGATACGGACTGTTTTGTGCACTTTAACTCGTTTACGGAATTGTGTGCGTCTCTTAGTGTCCTTTTACTTTCTTCTGTAGGTGTAACCGTGCAGATGTTAGTTACATTTCTTATTAATATTGATAAAAAAAAACGAGGTTAACGGGAAGAAGTCGAGAAAGTATCAGTAATATGAGACATAGGTTGCAAATGGCCACGCAAGGAAGATGCCACAAATGGAGGAAGAAAGGCTAAACAAATTTATTTATTTATTTAAAAATACCTTACAGGCCTCAAAGTGAGGCATTGAGTAAGGGGGGCAGTACATAGAAAATACATTGAATACAAGGCATCTATAAACCGTGTCTTTTTACAACCTACAACCAAAGTACAACTGAGATGAAAAAAGAATTATTTAGATCACGATTCACTAGGGAAAAGAAGAAACATAAAAAACATAATATAATAACAAGGAATAAATCACACAGATTTTTCACTGAAGTCGTGTAATTAATAACAACAGTAATGATGAAAAACAATGACAGAAAAGTTACAGACGCGACATTCCAACGAAACGGTACACATAGCGACATAACAGCAATAATGCGAAAATAAGCTGTAAATATAGTGCAAGTATAGAAAGCATTGTGCGACAAACGTAAAACTTCACTTTTCATTAGTCATGTATTCAGTCAAGGCATCACGGAATGAATCGTAGTTAGATTGGCTTGCAATGCTGTCAGGGAGCGAATTCCATGCTCGAGAACACGATGGCAGGCAGTGGAGCTGATAAGAAGACACATCAGGCGACAAAGGCTAAAAGCCTGCCCGCAATGAAGAGCAACGCGCGCCTCTGCAAACCTTGGGGAGTTAGGCCATCGCTAGTAGCAAAGCGGGCAAACACGAAATCGGCCCTTCGAAAGTACCGAAGGCTTTTTCAGCGGCCTTTTTCCTCCAGTAACACAGTTTCAGCGCTACTTTTCAGTTTCTTCTACTTTTTTTTCTTTCCCCTCTGCATTCGCCATCATTGCACTTTCGAGGAAGAAACACCCTGAGCTCCTGCCAGGCGGGCTGCAACGAACAAGGGTGAAAAAGAAAAGTTGATTTCCCTCATGCCCCATTTTCTTCCACCAGAGTGACTTTTATTGCATCATTGGCAGCCAGAACAAAGCAGGCGGCGCGCCATTTTGCTCTTTGCCGTCGGGGATTCTGCGACAGTCGTTTAAAGTAAAAGGTGAAAGGAAAAGGAAGAATGGAGCAACGAGAACAAAAGTTTAATAAAAAGGATCGTCCGTAGTGGTGCGGAAATGCTTGAAGGGTGAAAAGAATTGGAAGAAAAAAGAGATTTCCGTTACGGATAAGACAGATCTTTTTTTGCAGGTTGCCCAGCATGGTGCCCGCTTTTTATGAAATAAAAAGAAAGAGCAAATAGAATAGAACAGCATTTGCTTAGGGACGTCCTATGTCTTCTACGTTTTGCGTGGGCGAAGTCTGATCATTAGAGATCAATTGCATTATTATTCTTACGCCAAGGCTTTCTGACAAGTAATTGCCGCTAATGTTTGCCAGAAAATCCACTCTCGAGTAACATTGGCCTGTCGTTGCCTATGGAGAGAGCGTCGCCAATTTTGAGGATTGTATGACGGTCTTGTGAATCAGTAAGGTAGTTGATATTGCGGTGAACATATGTCAAAAAAATTTTTAGTATGTGGTGGTAATCATGAGCCTACAAATGACTGCAATATTGTTTTTGAATGTAGTGTTTCTAATACCTATGAAATCAATGGACCCGCTCGCTCTATTATGCCTTCGCAATAATAGGAAGTTCAGAAAAGCATTCTACTATGGCGTCATGTATAGAACTGTTCTTTCTAGGCCTTCAAATCAATCAATCAATCAATCAATCAATCAATCAATCAATCAATCAATCAATCAATCAATCAATTAATCAATTGGTCGGTCTGTCGGTCGGTCGGTCAATTTGCAAAGTGATGTTATCTTAATGAGCGGAATAAAACGCTGTTCATTCGCAAACACAGCGTTAGTGATTCGTTACACATGCGAAATTCAATCATACCCTTCGTACGCGGCGAAACGCTTAAGGCTTCCTTAATGCGCTTACGTCCTTACGAAGTCCTTACGGCGCATTCTATTTCTTGTTCCTGTGCTGAATTCATAATTTCCAATAAACCTGTCTAATCCGAGGCAGAACGGGACGGAGAGCAGTTGTTAACACCAAGTTGGTGACGAACCCGCATTGATCTGCGAAAGGTAGAGGTAGAATTGGAGCTCTTTCACAACGAGTAAATGTGGCTTCGTGACGCAGAATGGCGGTTTCTTTTACGTTTCCCTCTAGTTACCGCGCACGTGTACCCAGAGAGATATAAGAACACATGTCCTCACTGCAATGCATTAGGCACCCTTGGGCACGTCGTAGGAGAGTGCAATTTTTCCATCAACCACCCCCCACCTATGCGATGGGAGATCATGCTGTCCAGCCCCGCCCTGGACGACCAGCTCCGACTGATCCACAGGGGCCAGGCGGCCCTGGAAGCATATGGAGCCCGCGAAGAGGGAGCCACCCCATCAGACGCTTAACGCGTTTCAGTTCATAATGGACCAGTAAAGTTGTTTCTCTCTCTCTCTTGTGCTTGAATGGGAGCACGTGAGAGCGAGTTATCAACTGTCGCGCCAGCAATGCTCTTCTGAACCTTTCTTTCGGCTTACGAAAATCTCTTGCACGAATTTCGCTTCATCAGGCGGCTGATGACCGCACGTTCGAGAGTAAGTCTCGCGGAATGTGATACACTACCTCGAAGTCGCGGAAAATATTCAAGTAATGTTGAGTACTCAAGACCTTATTTTCTGCCAGCTGCCAGGCGTTTGCAAGTACCAACCTTTTTAGTCTAAACTCCTCAAGATCACGACACCAACTTTCCATAGATGAGTCGGAAAGAAACCTGTTCGCAAGTAATGCTTTGAGTCTCACAGCAGTGGTGTCAACAATCCCGAAAGAAGCTCACTTAGAATAGAACGTTAAAATACTTGACCAATAAAAAGAGAAAGAGAGAGAGAGAAATAGTATGGGAAAGGCGGGGAGTTTAACTAGGCCGAGCGATAAAGTGTTTATTACGCTCATTGGCGCAGCATTCTTAGCTGTCTAGTAAACATGGCTAAGTTCTTATAAATCCTAAATGCATTTAAGAGGGTGCAGGCTTCCTTCGCTGTCTCTTAAATTAATGTCCATAATTTTTACAGCTGTCTTTCAGGAGACTGATTATTGCATTTTGTTTATTTACCGCTAAGGGTGTACCTTATCGCGCCATGCCTTCCACAATATTTTGTGTACTGACATACACCATCAGGGTCTATCTCTGTTAGTAATTGCTTCTTCTCACCCATCCAGAACAACCAACCGGCTTCGTAATAAACAACCTGCGTATGTGCGTTGATCCCTGTCCTTACCCTCTCAATTCAGAATCAATGAGCAACTGCCATCAAACACCATAATAAAACATTTCTATTTCTTGAAACACTCCGAGGCATGTAATGCGGGATGAAATAAGCATGCTCATTCCGACAAATTTTCCTCGTATTTACACGCATGTGTAGACGCACCTGGTACTTATCGGCAAGATTTCTTCTCTTCTGTCTAGTTGTTTTTGGTCCAGCGAGCTGGAAAACGCATCTAGGGGCCAAGGCATCAGGGCCTTGTTCTTGCTCTTGGCTCTTATAGGCCGTCACAGCAAACGCAATGCGTGATCGGTGTACAAGTTAGCCTACTGAGAATAACAGAGCCTCTATTGAAATTCACAACACGTTCCTTGCGAAACGTGGCAAGGTGGGAAGAAAAAGAAGCAAAGAGAAAAAGAAGTGTGGCGGAACCCATCTCCCGACGTTAATGTGTTTAGCGTTGAATGAATATAGCGGCACCGTCCAAACTAGTTATGAGAGACATTCACTGCAGCGCGACTTCTCTTTCGCGCTTCTATAAGAAAACTCGGCGCCAACTAACGCCCCCGCCGCGGAGTGTGCGCATAGCCTCCGAAATGCATGGCGCGGCGGAACTTACGAACGCTAAGAAACGCGTCATGCAGCAACAGGGCTTATTTCTCGCGCTTATTTTCGACACTGTTGCGTACTCCAGGGTAGCGTATCGTACTGTTGCCGAGTTGTAGCGACTCCTGTTTATCCAAACGTGACCGACGTTACTATCGGGTATCGTGGCGTTGTCGGCAGGCTGCAGGCGTCCGGTAGACCATGGCGACCAGGCAAGGACGAGACGATTTCTAGTGCAATACTTGCACAGTTTATTCAAAGGTTGATGAAAGATGATGAGAAGACAATGAAGTGTTGAAAAGTACATTTCGGAGCCGCTTAAATAGGCTCTCTAAAATCATGAGAGGAACCTTGCTCCCGTCGATGTCACGTGACAGGAACAGAGTCGGGTTTATGCATGGGCATCCCACCTCCACTTATACCAAGCCGGCAGCAAGGAAAGAGCGGCCCGCCTCCGTATACACCAAGCCGCAGGTCCGGGAATGTAGACGCTTTTCCTTTCTTCTGGGCGACGTTCGTTCGCGGAAAGGGCATATAGTTGCGGAAAGGCGACTGGTCTATTCTCCCAGTTGACGTATTCACGAGCGCGCCTCTGCAGGCGGCAGTCCGTGGTCCTAGGAATAGTAGACAGCTGAACCCTTCTCTTTAGCACGTTGTGGTTCGCAGAAGTTCACCTGCAGAGCTTGACAGTTCGATGAAAGGGTCACTCTAAAGTCGCACACACTCGAAAGGGGCCTGTAAACGCTGCGGGGCTTTCGCCAGACCGGCATACACTCGAGACAACCATGGGGAAATGGGAAGTCACACTTCATTTCAATGAGGCATGGTAAGCGAGAATCCTTTCTTTCGCGGGGTGCTAGACGCCAAATGTAACAACACGCTGCGCCATCTAGTCGCACTGCCGAGAACTCTGCGCGTGGGCTCGAGACAGGAAGCTTGGCGCGACGGTGCCTGCGAACACTGAACGGCACATTGTAGAGCGGCATATTTCCAGTGACACATACCTAGTTAGCCAAGTTGGCGCCAATCGCGCTCATTTAAGAATGGCACACCCCTGATGAAACAAGCCCAGTCACCTAATTTGGCATCAAATACGTTCACTGAAGACCAACGGTGACGGACTGACACATTCCCATGCTCCAAATCAGCGTCAAAGAGTTTCATTGAAGAGCGGTACATATCTAGCCCCGAATCTACAGTAACCCATGTCGGCGTAAAAGAGGTTCCTTTAAGAAGCACGTAGGTACACATTCGCATATATTCCGCGACCCAAGTTGGTCAGATGGTTAGCTTTCGATGCTCATTACAGCAGCCCGATGTTCTAACAACTCGACTACGGACTACCAGTGACCCAGGTGGGCGGGCAAACGATCAGTCAGACACACGGACAGACGGACGGATGGACGGATGGACAGACGGACCCCATAAACTACCCTAAGAATGCGAACGCATTGAAAGTGATAGCATACAAACTGTTTTCTTGTGCCTCCTGGCCACGCACTGTGCGTTGTTAAGCGAGGTTTGTGTTGTTGGGTGGAAACTTAAAGGCTATAAATGAGAAAAAACAAAAAACAAATCCGAGGACACCTAAGGGCAAGTTTTGTGAAGTGTGAATGGGAAAGCATTAAGTCCTTCGAGTTGTGACTCCTCGCGAGAGAGTACGGCCAGTATAACGTAAAACTATTTCATTCTGTTTTTATTCCAAATCCGCCATCACCGCTCGCTCATTGGCCCAAATTTTTCAGACCGCGCCCATTTTGCCCGCCTATCAGGAGCGACGTCAGTGATGTTTACGCATTCATTATGCTTAATTATGCCGAACAAACCCGTCAAAATCGTGGAATAAGTGGCGACTGCCCCGTTCGGTTTGGAATAGAAAATGGCTACCTTCCTGAATGCGTTGGCTGGGGCGGCTCGTCCGCCCGGGCGCGGGAGGAGGGAGCCCGAGGATGCCTTTGACATGCCAGACGACCTGTTTTGGGCGGCACTTTCGCCTGAAAAAAGAAACTGTGCGGTGGCTGTGCGACAAAGTGGCGGAGGAACTCGGAGGCGTGAGAACAACAGCGCTGTCGGTGGAGCAACAGTGTTGTGCGCGTTGCGATTCTACGCAACGGGATGCTTTCAAGCTTCGGTAGGGAGCGAGGAGACGACCGGCATGACCCAGCCTGCGGTCAGTAAGTTTGTGCGACGCGTGGCGGAGGCAATCGTCCACGCCTGGGCGCGCAACAAGTGGGTCCATTTCCCGAGGACGTCGGAGGAGAAGGCGACCGCGAAGGAAGGGTTCCTTCGACGCGGCACCATTCCCGGCGTCATCGGATGCGTGGACGGCAGCCTTATCGCCATCATCGCACCGAATGGCGAGCAAAAGGCAGCATTTATGTGCCGCAAAGGCTACTACGTCCTCAACACAATATTCGTAAGTATCTTAATTTTTGTCTAACTTGCCCGTCATAGCAACGTGTAGCTTCAACGTGTAGCGCGCTCTCGTCAGATCTGCGACGCAGGCATGCGGATCCTCGCCGGCGACGCTCTGTGACCGGGGTCAGACCATGACGCCTACGTCTGGAGAACTACGTGGTTGCGTCATCTGTTCCTGGAGGGACATATGGCTAAGGCCGGAGAGCACCCTTCGGTGAGCAGGGGGAAAAATTTATACAGTTGCAATTCTGGCAGCATGCAGTAAAGCGTGCGCGCGCCGTAAAAGAATATTGAAGCGCGAAGTAGGTTATTAAGTATAGGCGAGATGTAGAAATTTTTGAATGGTATCTGCGAAAAACAGTGACAACAAACCTGCGCTGTATTTTAATCTAATTTTTAATATGTCTGTACAGTACACATGTGTTGTCACATTCTTTTTTACACTGATTGTCATTTGTGAATAAAGACCAAACAACTTGCACAAAGAGCGGCCTTGCTGCAAATAGGGATGCTACTATGTCCCAGCTATTGTTATCAGTGGTCAGAGCTGCGTCAAGTACTCAGCCTATATATTCCTTTATTGCTGCCTTTCTGTAGTAGGTGTATGTTACATGACTCAAGGTTCGCTTATTCAACTTTGTGCAGAATATTTCATACCATTTTTATTATCATGCTCGTGACAGCGGCTACTCCCTGGCTCCTGACTCCGGTCCCAGGCCACCCTACCATGCACACTGCAGAAGGCAGACACAACACTGCACATGCTGCCATGTGGTCCGTAGTAGAGCGGTGCATTGGGCTCCTCAAGAGCCACTTCCGCTGCCTTCAGTGGTACCGCGCCCTCCACAACGAACCAGGCCATGCTGCCAAAATCGTTGCAGCATGTGCCGTGTTGCACAACTTGTGTCTTGATGAAGGTGACGTGTCTGATGTCAGTGATGACAGCAGCAAGAGCAGCAGTGATGATGAAAATGGCAACCCGGCTCCCCACAGAGTTTCCTGAGTGAGGGTAGCACGCATAATTTATATGGAAGGCTGTGCTTCCCGGGACAATGTTATTAGATCATTTGGCACGACTCGGCAGCAGCACCAGCACTACCTTCAAAGGGTGCGAAGGCGGCGGCGTCGACAGCAGCACCGGCAGCAGCATTAAACACGTGCTTGACACTGCAGGTAGATGTTTATTGCTGCTCTCTACACGCCTAACAGAGAGCAGGAACCAATGTGAAGAAATGTGTGCAATACCTGGATAGCATGCTGTTTTCTTGTCGAATCTGCTCAATCATAACCAGCGTTTTCATGTATCCTCTACCAGTGAGCTGTCACTACTGGAGATGATTGCATCATTCCACAGTGACGCTACATGAGGGCCTTTCATTTAGTACCTGTTATAGAACTCTTTGGGTTCATCAGCAGAATGCTTGGATCTTCAACTGTCTTTCATATAACAGCGGTTGCAAAAGCAGCCTGGCAGTGAATGTCAAAATAGTGGCCACATTGATGGCTACGTTACGTATATCACAAACTGTGCTCAACAACAATGGGGACTAGATTTATTGCTACCATAGGTAAGGAACCCTTAAATATCACTAACTATCGCAAGCAACAGGCACTTGGTGTTAAAAAAATCCAATTCAGCCACTTTGCTTTCCGCAGGCACGAAAGGTTTGACATTGCAAACATGACATACATATGGCATGAAAATACAATTTCAATTATCACAGCATTCTAGTTAAGGGCATCTATATGTGTGGTAGAATATGTTGAAGCTAACATGAAAGTGATTGCGTAGTGTACATCTTCCTTGGCAAAAAGAGTGCACATTGAAACATATCAGAAACAGAAAAACAAAAGTAAACAGCACCTAACGAAAATGTTGAAAAAATTTGATATATAATTTATAATGTCTCACTTGGACAAATTTGCACTGGAAGTAAAAATACGCATGAAAAAAATGAACTTGCGAAAAAAAAATATGACGGAGGGACAGAAATGCACGGAAAACAATTATATCATGCTTTAGTGCTATATACAAAAAAAAACTGTACATTCATGTTTCAATGGACATCACAACACTTTCAGTTTTCGCAGCCATGGTCACGCTTGACCTGCACATCATTTCAAAAGGCTGGCTACAACTCGTCACAACATATTGTGAGGACGTGTAGGCATCACCACTAAATGCTGCAGTGGTGATTTGAACAGAAAGATAGGCAACACTTGTACCTGTTAGCACTAAAGGGGGATGTGGGGGTGGGAAAAAAAGACCTGTTCCTCATGGCTGAGGCGGCTCGCGGAGGTCATGCGCCAGGGCAGCCAGGAGCTGGCGCAGCGTGGTCGTGATGAGGCCAGTGGCCTCACGCAAACCGCGCATCTCCGCTGCCAGCTGCTGCTGCGCCACCCGGGACGCCCTCAGCTCTTCCACCAGCTGCTGATGATGGTGCGAAACAAATTCACTTACTTCAGCTACACGCTATGCAATGCAAATGTTTGTTTCGCACTGTTCAGCAAGGGTGCTCGAGGGCAGTGAGATAATATACATATGACATGAGAAATGGCCATGCCAACTGACATGGTCTGTTATGTTAAAAGCATGTTAAACGTAGCGAATCCTACCAAGCCGCCTCTGCCCGTAAGAAGGCAGTGCTGGTGACTAGTTAAATTGATATACAAAAGATGATCACGCTGTGGTGATACATGCAGCAATGGAAATGTTTTGTAAGTCGCTATGTGTTAAAGAACACCTGAAAGGAGATGAATAAACGCGCATGAAGCCAATGAGCCAAATGCCTACAGATGCCTCTCATGTATAATCTGGTTGCAACGTACATTACCATGCGCACTAATCCCCTCTTAAAATTTACCTGGTCAAGTTGTACGTAGCTGCCCATTTTGCTGCAGCAGCAGCTGGTGGAAGTTGGCGGCGTCCGCGTTAGCAGCCTCGACCAGCTGCCCCAGCCGTGCATGCTCATCGGTTGCCCAGCAGGCCGCATCTTCAAGTGGCTGTTGCCGAGGGGGCCCGTGGGGCTGCTGCCGAGTTGATGGTCCTTAAATATACAATCGGTAAACAGGATAAAAAAAAATTGCTCCATCCTGCGTAGAGATTTAACTGGTTCATTGTCAGCTGGAAGCGCAGAAAAATAATCCCAGCCACAAACCGTTCACAAAATGAACAGTAAACTTTCATAAACAAAAAGGCACTACAGTATTATAAAATGCTACACTGATAGGAATTTCAGTTTGTACGCTACAGAAGCTGCCTTACAAATGGTATTAATGGTCGAACAGAAGATTGTTTCATTTTGCAGTGACATTTAGGCAGGCACTTTTTTTTTGCCATGTAAATAATAGAATAGCGCATTATTTCTGTTTAAAAGGTCTTAACAGACACTGCTTTGTTGCTTTGTGTGATGTGCTCGTATTGCAAAAACTGCTAAAGTGCCTTACGTGCAGTGGCACTTGTGCCCGGCTCGGTTACCATCGACATGTGGGCAGCTCCTGGTGGGGCAGGGGGCAGGGGAACAGCAGGACGCTTTTCGTCACTGGAGCTGCCCTGCTGGAACAATAAAGTACAGTAGACTTAATGTGATCAAGTTCCATCAACTATTTGCCATGACCATTTCACTTATAGTTATTTATTTTCTACAGAAAATTCTTTATGCAGCATGTGACATACTAGTGACTTAGAGCTTTGACTACTCGTTACTAATGCTTTACTGATTAACGAGCCATGCAATTAGTCACAAGATGTTTCTTAACAGCATTGCTTTAAAAGCAGTGGGGCAACATTTCCATTTTTGCAAAGTATGGATATCATGTGCTGGCATGTGTGCTGAATTGTAAGAAGACACACAGGGGCACACAACGGCAAAATATTCATCACCACTGAACGCTGTAGCTGCCCCAAAATGGAACACATAGCAAGACAAATTGCTACGCACCTAGACCTCGTCGCCGAAAGAATCCACTGAAGCGGAAGCTGGACCGGTTCTTGCAAGTATACTTCAAGCACACGGCCCTCCAGGCAGCGCAGCTTCCCGCCTCCCGTTTTCCTGCAAATGCATGAACACCGTGAGCTTATACGTTCCGATGTTGTTAGCCGCGGGCTCATCTCTTCTCGGCACCCACCTGCGCCTCAATCTTCCGGCAGTCGTAACAGAGGCGCGCACAATACAGGTGCCAGCGCCGGGCTGTTTTCGCGTTCAGCGCCGCAGCGGCTTCGTCCAACAGAGCTTTTTTCTGAGCAAGCCTCTCGCCATGCATGGGTGCTGCTCAATAAACTCAATGAGCATGGTGGGCTGTGCCACCGAAACTCGCGTGCTTTTCGGCGGAGCCGCCACTTTTTTTTTCTTGCTCACAATTTTCGCCGGACCGTGGTGAATTAATATCAGCAAATTGTACCGTTTTAGATATCACCATGCCGTTAAAACATAATGGTTATATTTATTTATTGTGTTGTTGTTTCACCACGCCATAAGTGTTACGTTAAATTAAACACAATTGAGTAGCCAAAAAAATGCTTTTCTCGTGCAAGTTATATCAAGCAGAAGTATCTGTACCGCCCGCAGGTGGAATCTACCACTGCGCAACAGTGTGTGGAAGAAAAAAAAATGAGCCTGTCTAACCTAGCATGAGGGAATGGGTATACGCGTCTTTGTAACTGGTAGTGTGTGCCAACACAAGCAATAAACTTCAGGCAATTACGAACGGATTCTTACAGAAACCCCAGACTCTTGCACGCCATGTATCCAGACATGTACACTATAAACAGATGTACATCGTGTGACGAGGTTGCCACACTTAATCACATCTTATGGGAGTGTCGAGACTTAACAAACAAGTCGCGCAGCGCCGACCTCTCCGTCTCTTCCACCGCCAGCCTCCGCTCGCGCTGGAAGACCGCACTGCTCAGCTCGAACTTGACAGCACTACTCTGGGCCGTCCAGCGAGCCGAGGAAGCCGCTTCGAGACAAGATCTCGGAACCGCGTCCGCGGCGGGTGCCCAGAATCACTAAAAAGACGCCGGACTCGAATCTTGTTGATTTGAAAATAAAAGTTTACACACACACACTCTCTCTTTTTCTCCATCTGTCTGTCTGTCTGTCTGTCTGTCTGTCTGTCTGTCTGTCTGCCTGTCTGTCTGTCTGTCTGTCAGTCTGTCTGTCTGCCTGTCTGTCTTCCTGTCTTCCTGTCTGTCTGTATCTATCTATCTATCTATCTATCTATCTATCTATCTATCTATCTATCTATCTATCTATCTATCTATCTATCTATCTATCTATCTATCTATCTATCTATCTATCTATCTATCTATCTATCTATCTATCTATCCATCTATCCATCTATCCATCTATCCATCTATCTATCTATCTATCTATCTATCTATCTATCTATCTATCTATCTATCTATCTATCTATCTATCTATCTATCTATCTATCTATCTATCTATCTATCTCTTACAGACCACCTTCGATTTAAAGCAGGACCTACATTCGGAGATAGTTACGATCGTTGATACAAAACGTTTACTTACCAGCTATCTGTGGAGATGTACGGCCTTCCAACCTTCATCGATTCTTCCGTATCCTATGTGAATGAAAGCAAAAGTAAACACCATGCGATCACCGCAGGAGTTCAGATGCTACTGCTTAGTCATTAAGCCCAAGAAAGAAGGATGTGTTTACTCATCGAGCACTAGGCTTTCACAGTCTCCATGATGTTCACAGCTTCCAAAATTCTTCTCGGACGAAAGTACATCGCGGACGCCAAGATTTCATGTAATCGGGCAACATTACGGGCAAAAATACACCAAGTGCGGCCCACAGAAGCGATAAGCTGTTTCCCGTAGGCGCCATCTTACGTGTGCGTAGCGAAATGGATTGGATGCGGAATTGGCGCATGTGTGGCTATGACTTTCTATCTCGAAAAATGAAAATATTTGTGCTTACTTTCAAGCGCGCTTCAACTTATCTTGCGTAAAAAGATTATAAAAGAATTTTACTCTCAGCGACATACAATTGTTCTTTTATTAGGCGTCTATACATAAATTGTAGTCGCTATACGGTCCCTTAATTTTTTGCAAGTTAAAACAAGCAAAACATGCTTCTAGCAACGATGGAGGCTGCTGATTGGGCAGATTGAAAAACGTCGCAGGTTCCCGCCCACATAGCATAAACAGCCGCGTCATTTTGACGTCCGGAGTTTGGAATACTTTTCGTTTGGAATAGAGTTACGTTATCGCGCCCCAGGAAGGCAGCCATTTTCTATTCCAAACGGAACGGGGCAGTCGCCAGTTATTCCACGATTTTGCCGGGTTTGTTCGGCATAATTGAGCATGATGAGTACGTAAACGTCCCTTTGACGTGTCGGTTTCTGAGCATACCTGACGTCGCTTGACAGGCAGGCAAAATGGGCGTGGCCTGAAAAATTTGGGCCAATGAGCGAGCGGTAATGATGGATTTGGAATAAAAACAGAATGGATTAGTTTCATGTTATACCGGCGCTGATGCGCTATTGCAGCAGGGGGTGCTTCCTTTCGTACGCTCTGCTCCGTCGAGGTGCGCTCGTGACGTGGCGTCGCAGCCAAAGGGAGTTTAGGTGCTGTTTTCGCTTGTCCAGACGGCGGCTGTTTGATGCTTTCCCATCAAAACTGAACACAGCTTGGGTCCACTCTACACCTAATACGCAACACTTACCTTGGCACCCACCAAACCGTCTACAAGAATTCATCTTTCTTCCAGAGTTCTTTTTTTTTTGTCGCTCGTACCTTACGCATACCTCAGAGCTATGCGAAGTTGAATAAGTAGCAAGAAGAGCTACTTATCAACAGAAGCAAGAAGAGTTCATCGAGCTTGTCGTTGCCCATAATCGGCTCATATTAACTCACTGTACTTCAGCGTTCCTAGACATTGCCGAGTTTTGAGGAGCCTGCTATGCAAATTTTCACGAGCGGGGATTTACGTGACCCTGAAATAATCCAGGTTTGAGAAAGTTGACTGAAAACTTTCAGCTTACTGGGGCACAACCGGCAGGCTTAGCGCGGCGTTCGAGCTAAGATCGGCCGTTTCATCCGCATTAGGGGGCTTAAACTCGGGATATGTTTCCGTTCTGCACCACGCTCTCGCTCTCGCGGAAAACAACTCCGCAACTGCCTGTCCGACGCGGGTTCGTGCAAAGCCGTTGCGGGGATTACGTGCAAACTTGCTGCACTTTGTTCTTATTTTCGGTCTGCAAAGTATGTGATGTAAAGCTGCCGCATTCGTTTTCTTAACACAAGAGAGAAAATAATGACAAAGAATAAAATAAAGGGAGTAGTAATATGTGGTTAGCTCCGCTGGTCATCGTAGCTTCACTGGTCATCCTCTTTCACAGAGTGGAAGGGCACTGAGTTTTTTATTCGTTATTAGCCAGGGGATGACACTATGCATATTTAGTCAAGTGTCTTATTTCAGCAGCTCTTTTCTACAAAAACAGAGGAATGCTAGGACAAACACAAACTCAGGCAAAGCTGAAGCTTCTCAGGGTGCTTGCCCCATTATTTGGCAGAAAGAAGTGACTTGGGAAAATACATTAGAATCAATAAGAAAAGAAAATATTTAAACATTTTATATGGTTACGTCAAAAATATTTAAAAAACGAAAATCACATCATATAATATGCTTGAAAAGGTTTAGAACGCTGTTCTGTTATAGCCCGTAGATCCATCCATAGCCATCAACAGTAGCCCCCAGAACAGTAGCCTACAAAAAACGCAAAGCACATGATGTAACATACCGTACCCTGAAGATACTCTTAAATCTTATTACAGAAGCAATGACAGTGAATGTTTACAAAGAAAGCTAAAAAAAGGGACAGCATAAGTTTTTCAATTCGAAGTAATTATCTATTCAAAGTTACAATTCGACGAACGGTCCATATATGTTTAAGAGCACCAGCGGTTTAGTCAATCAGTCATCCATTTCTCGCGGATTATTTATTTACATTGCCATTTTCCAGATCCCCTCAAAAGAGTATCTACACGCGATTTTAGCCTTTTTCTTCCATGGCGTGCTCTTGAAAAGGGATTCAGCCAAGTGCTTCTTTTTCTTAGTGTATAAGGTACGTCGGAGGGTTGTGCTAATGTACATAACGAAAGATTATTTCGTTTCGCTCAAGAATATTTTTGTATTTTAATAGTACATTGGTAATGTATTAGTTGTAAAGGAAGTACGCAATATCTTAAAAACAGTTCCTTCGTATGCGCATCGTCTACTACATTCGCTATGCGACGCAGTGCTCTTTCCTGCAGAGTACACATCTTCTGAATGTTCCTATATGACGCAGTTCCCCACATAAGAGCACAGTAATCATTGTGAGGTGCAAAGAGAACGCTATTAAGCAACACTTTAATCTTGTCCGTCAGAACATGACGAAGCCTAGAAAGCCCCCCACATGCTCGTGGTTGGCTGGCACAGCTCAAGTGTTCGGTGAAGATTACTCCTACTGTCTTAAGCTCACTCACGAGACCAATGTTTTTCACTGCTTACATAGAAATATCAAGTGAAGGGTTAACTGTACTTTGGAAACGTGTGAATGAAACTGATTTTGCTGCGTGGCATTACTTTCTAATGAATACTAACTTTAGAATTTCTTGCATATATATATATATATATATATATATATATATATATATATATATATATATATATATATATATATATATATATATATATATAATGTGTGTGTGTTTGTGTGTGAAAAATAATATAGATCCTACTATGCTTCCTAGGGAGACCCCTGCCGCAATAACTTATAGAGGAATAGTGATTTCTGATTACTACTGCCTGTTTTTAATGATTTCAGTGCTATTGTAGACGACAAAGAGCTACACCATGAAACCAATAAAATTTAAATTTAGCAAACAAGGTTCGATGACTTATTCAATTGAACGCCTTGGCCTTGGAGTAGTCCGAAAAACACCTAGGATTATTATTCTTTGCCTAAATACCTTGTAATATTATTTCTTTCCGCTTTAGGAAAGCGAGTTCTGTGCACATATTTAGGCGGAAGCCGATCTGTTGTGGGGACATAAGAGAGTGCTTTCCGTAGAACAAGGTGACTCTTCTACCAATTATTTTTTTCGAAACTGTTATAAAAAACTGGGAGAAAAGAAACAGGCCAATAAGTTTAAAACTATGTTTGCCTCATGCGTATGCAAACTGGTACTTACGAGTGTTGCATTTTTTGTCTGCGGAAGTTTCTTGATTTCTATGCATTTATTATCGGAGTACTCGTCCCGAGTCACTTTTTGAAATGTTGTTTTATGGTCTTGCTTTCGTAGAGCTTGAGATCTGCATTTTCTCCTTCTGTGTTCTCACATCCTCTCTTTAGGCCTTCATATTCATTGCTGACAAATCCCAAGCTTTTCCTTAGTTCTCTTATCTTTTTACGAAATTCACTTTTCAGAATAGCCATCTCTCGTTTGAGGCCAGCGACATCGCCTCCCATCACCGTACTTGCTCAGGGCCAGAGCTCCAGGTAAGACAAGATACTTTAAATGGCAAACGACAGAACAAATGATAGCAGCAATGCATTACAGCTTTATGACCAACTTTAACTTACTTGGCAGCTTTAGTATTACCAATGCAAATAGTTACAGAACGAGTTTTTGAACAAAGTCAAAGGGTTAACTTATTGCATACTCTATTGTACTATACGGACAAATAAGATTAGGAATAGAAAGGCATTAAAGTGGAAATCTTGCCTGATACCCACTTCGCAAAAGAAAGTAATAATATCCACTGCACGTTAGGTATAGCTTCGCTTGAGACGCACACGCAGACCTCAATGAAAATTTCGCACATGATGGAGTGCGAGAAAATTGTGAAGCAACAGTACAAACACATGTTGGCCATTATGGAAATAAAACTTAGGCATTGAGATATGGTTTCACAGAGGTCACTTCAGCACTTTCGTTTCTTAGCATAAAAAAAGAAACAGTTTTTATTTTCGCTTTTGCGACGGTTAAGACTACTTTCATCGCGATTGTAGACACAATAATGCAAAAGCTTTGCAGATCTCGTAGGGAGCCACAAAGTACTCGGCGAGATAACGTTAAAATGTGCAGTTCTGGCAGAAAGGTGGGCTCATTTTGCTTTTCACGACACAAACGTAAAATCTTTCTTGCTAGTTCCATTTTTGATATGAGTAGAGCACAACACTTGAACTTGCGAGGGCCTCGTTTCTTACGTTATCGCGTCACGAAAGCGACGTGCGTACACGTGACAACACAGCTCACGTTCCCCTGTACCTAACAGCCCATCATTGAGCTCGGTGTCTTCCCAGAACTGCACTTTTTGAGAAGTTAGGAAAAATGTTAACGCAACGCATCCTTCTATAATAAATAGAGATAAAGAAAAATAATTGCGAGGAAATAAGGGCGTAAGAAGGCAGCAAAGAGCTCTTCGAATATCGGTTTGTACATTTTAAGTTCAGCCATAAATGAAAACTGTAGCCGTTGTTACTGGCCTTCTTTACATCTCTCTCTCTCTCTCTCTCTCTCTCTCTCTCTCTCTCTATATATATATATATATATATATATATATATATATATATATATATATATATATATATATATATATATATATATATATATATATATATATATATAGATATATATATATATATATATAGTCGAAGACAGATAACCAGTAAAATGAAGACAGTGTGAAATAATAAAGACAACAAATATAGTCAAGTGACAGATCTTGCGCTATATTTCTATATGCCTAGTGCTAGATAGAGCATTCTGAGTTCTACAATTGGTTCTCCCCACATGAGAACGCCAGGGTGGGTAAAGGCACAGGACGAGTGAGAGAAAGAGCGCAATGGCGACAATAGAGGAGCAAGCAACAAACAGCACATTTCTCGCCAGACGCTTGTAGAGAGAGACCAACGTCTCACCAGCTGCGCGGGCGTCTCTGTAGCCAGGGTTCTTTCAATAATAGAAAAGGGGGAAAGGCGTCTCGGCTCGCGTGGACATAATGGGATGGGGGAATGCGATGACGAGAGGTGAGATACGAAGCGCAGCGTATTTCCACACGTACGCTTGACAGCAGTTCCTGTTACTCGGTTGCGATGGTACAAAAGCCTTATAAACGCGAGTAGAGGCACTGGCATGGTTCTGCTCTGCTCCTGGCCGTTGGCCGCGGGCTTAGCCGCTACCGCATTCTACTACTGTGCATTACACTCGCCCTGGAGAGACTGTACCTTCTCGAGTAGGAGGTCGCATCTCCAGAGTGCTGCTTATAGCATCCATAGTCACGTAGCAAGTACGCCCACAGCACCATACGTCATTCCACGCTAGTAGCTTCCCACCCTCCTACATAGAGTGCATGGCCACTGCTCATTCAAGCCTGTCTCTGGTATCATACGATACTAGCAGAAATATCTCTAGATGTTGCGTCTTATGCTTCAAAGACATGTATTTTTTGGTACATCAGTGGACCACTACAGCATTCTTTAACATAAGCTTTTTTGTTTTTGCTATGAACAATAACACTCTCCTGCTCGACGGGCACAACATTACGCAGTGGGAGACTCGGCGCCCAGCGTCCGTTCGTAGAAAGCCGTTCGAGAAACTAATTGCTCCAGAGCAAATAAAACAGCGGCAATGTGCAAAGCAATTGTTCTTCACCGCAGCGCCGAAATACAGAGAAATAACTTTTGTTCTGTTAAACTTCCTTGTCTTTCTACTCTATTCCCTCCTCTCTTTTTTAATATAGCACGTTTAGTAAATATATTGTTAAGAGATGTTTTCCATCGATATTGCTGTATGAACGTTTACCGATGCAGTTAAGCACTTTTTGTGCATTTTGTTTCCTGACCCACATGTATTGCTGTCTAAAATGCACATGTGCTCATTTAAAAACAATTATTTCTTTGATAAGCAGTCGATATCCTTCCCTAACTGCTTATGCGCCTTCGGTTATGCGGTGATAGTGTGGTACACATTGCAACGGTTGTATTTTCTTGGCTAATTTAATAATTTCATCCAATTATGCCTCTTTTATTATTGCAAAGCTGGGCAACGCTTCACGCATTTTTTTTACGTATATATCATATCAATAACCGACTCATCCGTGGTTTGTAAAGAAGAATAAATAAATAAATAAATAAATAAGTAAATAAATGTTATCTCCACTTTCTTTCAGATCCACTTTCATTTCCGTTAATTCATTATTTCTTTATTTCATTTATTAAGCAGAAGTAATTTCCTCTATGTTGTCTTTGGTGTCAATGTTTGTTGGCTTCTTATGATATGACCATAGAAATAATACTATTTCGTAAACATATATTTGCTTAGTAAGGCTTCATGAGCTAAATTGACTGCATGTAAACAAATGTGCTAGCTTTAAGATCTTTAAACTAGGGTGGATTCTTTTTTATATCGATATACCTATATATCTCTAAATGTTGTATTATTATTGTTAGTATGAAGTGTGCTCTAACAACAGCTGCGGCAGGAGTTTCCTCCTATTTAGATCTCTCACGTATCTCGCGAAGGTCATTCACCGAGACCGTGTGCCCACCTTCGTCGTCCTCAAAATTGGAAAATATTAACCCACCGCCACCATTAACCGGTAGTCACCATTGCGGGGTGGTCATTTGTGAAATATCAGTGCTACAAGGTGGCGGCTTAGTTCAGCAAACATTCTTTGGCAATCGTTTTTTTTTTTCTGCTCCCAGAATTTTCCTCCGAGCGCAACTCAGTCACGCAAAACAGAATGGGTGCATTGAGATCTTCATTATGTTCGAGCGAAATAGAATAGGCACTGAAAGCGGGAGCGGGAAATATCAAGTACCAGCTGCGCTTTTATTCGCTACGAGGGTGAAAATGACCTCTTGTTGTGCCAAAGACCAGATTATGGATGCGTTTTAGCAAAACTCCTACCAACAGCATTTCCGTCGCGAAGACATCATGAAGCCGCAGACGTGGACAGCTTTCGAATTTCAGTTATACGCAAGTGTATGTGTCTATAGTGTGCGTCTGTTGGCCACGATATGCCTCTTTACAGCCATTCGTTTCTCAGATTATTTCGCAGGATATGAAGAAAAAATCTTCAGAAGAATATTCTCAGGCTCAGGATGAGGGATAAAATATGCGGCGCTTTTCTTTTCACGACAGTATTTTTGCCACCCCTTCAAGACACTGTATGACACATTACGGGTGCGATTTCTCGACTGCCCATTACACAGATGTTCATTTTCTTAGACGCAGTCTCTATCTAGTTGCACCATATGGGTTTACCTTACTACCTTTCGTTTACATGTTGTTTGGCTTTTATGCTGCACTTCTAAGCAGTGCAGCGCGTGTGAGCAACTCATTTTTTTATGTGGGTGAAACCCTTTGAAGCAAATAAGTGCACTGGCCTCTGAAGCCTTTAGTTTTCCTCATCGAGCATTCTTATTCCTCTTCTTCTCGGTAGGGACCTGCTATGGACAATAAGAAACGCGTGCTGCAAGGGCTACATCCACTCAACAATGTAAGAGAGAATGTGGGAAGACGTTGGCCAAAGCAAAAGATAAGAAGCCACGCTGACCGCGACTGTGGTCTGCGTCTTGTCGAGTTGGGACACAACTGAGATTTATCATGGAAACGGATATCGCCCGCTCCCTGAACCTGATTTATGGAGTCCCGCTTCCGGGTGCTTCCTTTGTCTCGTCCAGGAAGTAGGCAGTGACTCTAGTAGAGCACTACCAGCCGCGAGAATTGAAACATACGATCCAGGCCAACGTCCTCACAATCCATTATGAATGTGGAGTCTAGAATGGATGTAAAATGCTGGTTTTTTGTGCATGTTGGATCTTGTCCACTATGCCAACGTTTCCTTGGGCTTGGAAAGCGATACTTTTTCTTCCAACGCAACCATATGTAGACATTCTCTTAGCATGAAGCATCAAATCTTTAAATGCATAAGCGTTTCTGCGTCTATCCAACGGGGAAACCCGTCCGTCCGTCCGTCCGTCCTTCCCCCCGTCGCTTTTAGGAAAGGGCCCGTAGCAGGAGCGAATTAAAGATGAAGGTTTTAAGACAAAAACATAAGATGGCACATAAGTCGTAAATTTGACCGTCCGGCATTATGGCCCCAAAATTCGATGGCCGCAAAATTAGGGGTCGAACCTTTGGTACGAGTCGAACCCACTACCTTTGGCGGTAATTACGGCAACATTTACTAGGCGGCAGTTAATTAAGGGGAGTTAATTATGGTACCCGAACCCACGACATTCAGTGTGAGAGAAACTCATGAAAGTTGGTGTGAATTAGAGCGAAGCTAATTAATATAGGGTTAATTAAGGCACTCCGACCCGTGACCTTTGGTGGGAGACGAACCCACAATCCTTGGCCTTAATTAGGCCGAAGTTAAGGTACAGTTAATCGAGGTGCAGTTGATTAAAGCACTCGAACTCATGACCTTCGGTTAGATAAAACAAGTATTAGAAAGTAACAACGCTTACGAATGAAAATGTCAAGTAATGTAATGCATCTCTTAAGAGCACGCAGGCTTTCGCCTTCTTCCTCTTTAACGTATCCAAAAGTGACCGTCAATTTTTCTCCCAGGAAGATATACAAATTGACTGGGACAGCATGTGGATCCGTAGTCAATATGGCTAGGTGAGGGTCCATTACAAAAAGTTGTGTAAGTGCAGAAACCATTAACGACTATAATGCTCATATGAATATTACAGTATCGATGTGTCATGTATAAAATATCAGCAGCAGTTTGCGAGGACAATATTATTAGGCTAACTGGTAGCTCGGTGAAGAGTCTCTTGAGCGACGGTGCAATATTAGGCATACATTTAGTCAAGCTAGGTTTTAATGAAAATTGGTCGCCGCCTCTCGGTGGTCGGCATTTTTTGTGTCGGCGTGCGCTAGCACAAATGTGGGCTGATCCCGGTGGCAGTGCAGGGCAGGAGCAGTGGCTCGTACCCCCCGTAAGGCAGAGGCTTCCACCACTGATCAAAGTGAAGCGAACAGTGCATACATTCTTTGGAACAACGCGTACTACATATAGAACAACCTTTGATTCAATAAAGAATAAGAAAAAAAACAAGTATTCTAACCACATAATTTATGATAACGCGCTCCTGATAACAAAACGAAGCACGTAGTGCACCCGCATACGTTTTCCGGTAAAGATTACTGTTGCTTAAGCGGCTGCGGCATTGTGCGAAGTGAGGAGCGACGTCTCTGGCATTTCGTATGTAAAAGAACAAGTCTAGCAACTGATTTTATTGTTGTTTGCGTTATGGGTACGAAACGCATAGTTAGGACTCCAAAAGAGCAGTGTAAGTACGAGTAGTGACAAAAAGAAACGGCAATAGGGCCAGTGGCGGGATGCTGCCAAAATTACTATCATTGCTTTAAATTACCATTGCTCTAATGCAAGAAAGCATTGCATGCCCACCTCAGATGTTGGGGTGGTGGTTTACAACAGCTTCGCTGAACATCCACTCCGCAGGGCCGGAATGGCCAGTCAATTTTTTTTTCTGATGCTGGATGGAATCACAGCCACGTTCCGTAGGTTCATCAAGCACAGCAACCCGATGCTATGGCCGGCTGCGCCATAAATGCACTGGGTACGTGCCACTCTGCAATGAACCTCTCACCAACTTGGGTCATTGTGTATGTGCCATTGTGTGTGCGGTAACCGAGTCAACAATTCACAGCATTTGCATGCACTAGAGCCACGCTTATTGCCTCAGAGATCTCTTGCAGATTTCTGATCCCCACCACCAGATGGCTCATCGTGTTTCGAAAGAAACGTGAGAGAGAAGCCCGGCTTCCGAATGGCGCGTTTCGGCAGAACCCCTGTCACGATGAGGATTTGCCATTTTTATTTTTTATAAAAGGTCTCTTGCGTTCCTGCACGTAAACCCGGCGCATGATAGTCTTAATCCTACTACTATGCATCTTCAAGAGGTGGTAGAGTTGAAGTAAAAATGGAAAGGACACAGTACTTTGCAAGCAATGGGAGGTGCTTTTAGTGCCCTCGTATATGTGAGGTTTCACCCGCATGACTTTGCCCTGAATAATACAAGTGCTTTTACGCGCCCGTACGTTATTACGCCTTTTATAGCATTAGAGAGCTGTGTGAATTGTAAAGTAATTGCGAGTAATTAAAAAGTTGACAGACATATCAGTTTTATTAGCCCTTTGTGTGACCTGCTGCACTCGTATTTTCTTCTGTGCTTGTGCATTTCGAACAATTCAGTCTAAAGTATTTTCTGCATACCTAGGCAAATAAATGCGCAGGATACTTATATCACAGAAAAATAAAACCTGAACAGGGCGTGCTATTTGCGCCTGCTGCTGATGCAAGCTTTCCTGTGCAAAATATAAATAATACTGAAATCTCTTCGCAGGAACATGCATTGTCTAGATTTTATTGTCCCATGCATGTGAGCTATAAGAAACTGCCTATTTATTTACTCCTTCTAGGCACCCGATCATAAACTGATAAAGTGAGACTGCCCTCAAGATGGCAGCCTAAACACATAGTTTTCAAACCGTTAGAATAAAATAAAGATATTTTGGACCCATGAAGAGTAAACGCCAGCGCTTCTTAAGCTGCTGAATTTCGGGTAACTACGTCCGTACTTCTGGCGGCAGCCTAAAGCAAAGAAAACTGACGGAATTGAGAATATTAATTTGGTTAGCATATTGATATCTAGCGGCTAACCTTTTCCTTACACACTTGCAAGCATGTCGGTGCAGACGTGGCATAAGACAAGGATGGTTGAGAATTTTGGGCGAAGATCGCCTGTATGTGTGGCTAGACCTAACCACCATACCATCGAACACAATTTCTATGTCGTGAGTCCACCAGTAAATGTTCACTGTGTACTGTATACTGAATACTGTAGCTGAGATCAAAGCTCTCCCAAGATTTCTTTGAGCAAGCAACGGTAGCACCTTCAATAATATACAGAAGACCAAGCATAATATTCCACAGTTCACACGGTGTGCATGCCACTTTCATCATGTCATCAGAAAAATAAATGAAGAAATGAAGCGAGATTAAAAATACAATGAAGAAAAAGTAAGTAAATGAGCGTTTGCAGCCAGCAGTCAATATTCGTGCATGTGTCACTTTTATTGAGTGTTCCTCCAACGGACTGAAAGGAGCGGTGCTCTGGAACTACAGTCCTAAGACCTAAAAGAACTCCTTTGTAACAAGCTTACGCTGGTGAAGGCGATGCTTGGCAATTCCTTGAACGACGAATGATGGTGCAGAGCTGGCATCCTTATCTCTCCGCGCACTCGCTATCCATACAAAGTGAAGTGCGGTCCATGTCATTAATCACTCCACTTGCGAAGGGTGTAG
This sequence comes from Dermacentor albipictus, assembly GCF_038994185.2. Lineage (NCBI taxonomy): Eukaryota > Metazoa > Arthropoda > Arachnida > Ixodida > Ixodidae > Dermacentor > Dermacentor albipictus. Next base: position 161,190,289 of record NC_091824.1, on the reverse strand, counting down.
GCAGAATTCACCATATTACGCCCGTCGTGACAAGCTATACAGGAAGCAATAAAGGAAGTTACTGCCAGCACAGAACTCTTATCTCATGATTTGCTTGGCGGGAAAACCGGCACAGTGAAGATAGGCTTCAGAAGGGCCCACTGACGTCGTAACACCCGCTCTATTCCTCGCAGATTGCCCGGCATGCTTTCGATGTTGTGGCATAAATCATGGCATTTTCGGGTATCCAGTGATCGGAACGCCATAAAAGGAAATTGCGCTTGTCGATCTCTAAAGTGCACGACGATTACTCTAGATGTTTGTTTACGAAATGTTCACTACTATTGCGTGAAGGCTGCCTTTCATGCTCATTGTTTCTTCCTCTTCATTGACTTTAGTTTGCTCGTTCTGATATTTCAACACCGAAATTATTTATATACAGTGCCGCATAAAATGCAGTTTTAAGTATTTCCTTCTAAGCTAGAATCCAACGTTGTTTACTTAATAAGCCTTCCAATCTACGCCAAATGCAGCTTAAAGACACCAAACAAGATGAACTTGACATAGGATACAAATGCATTTGAGTTCGCAATAAAATGCACACCACAAATCCCAAGAAAGATCTGAAAATAAATTGCAAAGTTTAATAATTTTAGGTAATTGCGTAATTTCTGACAGATTTCTTGCACAACATATTTTTCAATGAGACCAAATGCAATTGTGAAAGCCACATAGACGTGTTGCAATAATGCAAAATTTTCTTCCACAGCAAGTTATTCTTACTGTTTGCATTAGCTGGCGTCATTTTCTTCTTAAGTAATTGGTGTGTAATATCTACAATACAGTAGAAACATAAAAAATCAACGGCTCGAAAAGGACCCAAGATATAAACTCAGACCTCTCAAGCAAGAACCCTCACTGGCCGAGTTCTTGCTAAGTGGATCAAATTACCATACCACAACACACACGCAGGCTTTACTGTAGGCCTTTATTATCTGTGCCTTTCTAGTAAAAGTTTGCCAGATACCTTAAAGGAATACTGAAACAATTTTTATGGCTTTGTACAAGCGTACTGAGTCGGTCGTGTAGGTCCCCCTAATGATTAAGTGACATTTAGGCGCCCCGCACAACGCCTTTGAATTTACGTGGAGCCCCTTCATCACAGAGGCAGTAGTGCGGAGGGGCTTTAGTTTAGTTTTCGCCCATGCGTCAAAGTGCCCCGCTCTCCTGCGTGTACCGCAATACCGGAAAAGCTCGGCACTGCGACAGAACCACCGCAACGCACGCTGCTTGTAAATAGCTCTCGCTGGGAATCGACGGCCTGGCGACTAGTGGAGAGGTTGGAGAGGCTTCGCGCGCTGGCTGCTAGAAACCGGAAGTAGACGACACGACGTTGCATCATGACGTAGAGCCAGTGACGGCAGATCTTAGGCCCGATCGCTCGGCGAACGAATTGGGGAGAAACAGCATGGCTATATAGGAAGGAGGGTAACTTGTAATCATCCGTAGCTCTGTTATTATGCGGCGCATCGCTTAAATTGTGGCAGGAATGTTTTACTAAAGCTGTACCCTACGCGTCTACAGAAATTCTCCAAACTGTTTCAAGGACCCTTTAAAGCGAGGAATGGTGAGTAAGAACGTGTATGAGAGCGACACCACGAGCAAGACAGGCATGCGCAAGTGCTATCGTAACGCTTCAAAGTCGCAGCTTTATTTGAAGGGGCTGTGGTTTTTGTGTACTAGGCGATTGGAAAGGCTGTTGAAAACTTTTCTAGCGACATTCTCGTGAGAAGTGCACAACTAAAAGAACCATTTTTTGTAGCGTGTTCAGTTTGATCGGCTTTGTGTATACTTAAGAGAAAATTTCGGATGTTCTGAGTGCGCATGTGCGCGGCATACTGGAAATATTGTTGTCCTTTGGAATATCTGTTGCTATGCGTGATGTCACTTTCAACAAAGTATTTGAAGGTTGCCCCATTTAAACCTAAGATAAGCGTTTGGGGCGAGAGCCTAATTCAAACATGTCAAACCTTGCAGTCAGATATACATAAAAATAAACGAGGCGAAAGCCCTTGTTTGGCACGCAGATATGTCCAAACGGTCGAACATGACTCATTCACTTCGACGAAGTGAAACAGCACATTGCATAGCTGTAAAGGGCAAAAGCGTTTACGTCACGCTATCCGCACAGAAAAAAAAGTAAACTTCGTAGCACATGAATACGAAATAGCTAGCATTGGGGTAGTAGATACAGCGGGGAAAAATAAATATATGCTTTGTCGAGACTGGAAGCGAAGGCGGAAGTATGATCCGAACTCTATACACAATTGTTCCTAGTTATTCACTAAACACCATCCGCTCTTCGCAAAGCGGTTGCTGAACCGGAAAAAAAACAATGTAACATTTGCGTCAATAGAGCAGCGAAAGGAGTTACTCCTTGTGCGAAAACTGTCATCGGCCAAAATAGAATTCGCGCATTGTGTTCGGCAGTTGCAGTGGAAATTCAAAGCATGCGAGAACGAGCCACGAAAAGCAAAAAGTGGTAACTGGCGTGTAAGGTAGTCGTTTTGGGTAAGTTCAGCCGTAAAGCTTCGGCTGGCACTTTTCGAAGCCGCATTGACTAATGATCATCACCTGTAGCCTTGCAGAAAGTTTTGTTTTTCAAGAGGACTTGTCGCTGAGCAAATTGGTGCATCTTATCCTATACAGTCCAATAAACTGTACCAACGTACTCTATTGTTTGTGATTGTTTTCTTTTAGTCTTTGTGATCTGTCACATTATTCTCACTTTCATCTTTACGTAGCTTCTTACGATCCTCAATTTCTATGTTTCTACTCATTCACTCCTTGTGGCTTTTTACATTGCAGCTGAAATACTGCTTCTACGCTAATTTTTTTTCACCGCAGTGAATTTCCTAAATGTTGTAAAACTGAGTATTTCTTTAAACATTCCGAAGCAGACACTACCCAGAGAATAAATAACACAACGAGATCGCTTGTGCGCCGTTCACTGAGTGGTGCCTTTAAAATTTTGTTTTTGTTGCCTGCGTATAAACGCTGAATGTTGCTTTGATTCAGCAGCATTTCCTCATGAGGCGTCGCACTTTGTTTCTTGTTTCACTGTTGCGACGTGGTGCCATCCACACATCGTTGCTCACTTGGTGCGACTACAATCCCTGTGTAGACCAAGTTAACAGGTATTTTACTTGGCAATAACACTTTTTAGATGTTTGTTATTCTCCCATCATAATTGCTCATTACATATTTTTATCATTGGGACCATTGTGAGTACGGTACTCGTCATTTTTACTTGTAAATTTAGGTTTTATAGAAGATATTTACAATCTGTACCCCCAAAAATTTGCATGGAGATGACCTGATTGTCCGTATTAAAGCGATTTCCTTTGCCTATAGCCTAGCCCAATTTCATGTAGGTCAGTAGATTGGTAGGACACAGCTGAACAGTTTATCTACATAGCGCTGTGTTGACTCCAAAAACGGCAAGCGAGCCCAACTGTGTTGTACATGCATGTAAACGATTAAATTAAAGCATGAAACTTGACCATACATAATGTCTGCTCATGGTACGCTCTAAAAGACATAAATTTTTTGAAGGAGAAACTTATGTTGTAACGGCGTCTCTGGCTTTCTTCTAACTCGACTAGCTTATCCTTCCGCATCTGGGCATGTGCTACAGAATGCTCCACTTTACAGAGCACGGAAATTCGGCCACCAAATTAGTGTCAGTGACCACACTCTGTTCTGCTTAATCAGTCCAATTCGCAAGTCAAACCTCTACATTTAGTGTTGTTTCTACGTCTTTAGTAGCACACTGACCTTTGAATAGAATGGGGCCGGATATGCATACCATTTCGTATCACAGCGTTTTATTAGGGCACTTTAGAAAAGCTTCGCTTCGTACTGATATCAACGCGTGTGTTGGATCTACAGAATTTTTGCATGTATTTCGAATGACGGAAATTTATTTGTTGGCCCCATAAGCAATATAGTTGTGTTAGCCCATTTTTTTATTTATTCTTTACCAGTACCTCCGTAAAAGTGTTGCGGCTAAATTCAAGCCGCAGAATACTGGCTCTTTTAGCTACCGTACAAATACTCCCGGATACAATAACCTATTCGATTTTGCTGTTTATTGCTGCTTTGTTTGTTTACTTGTGTATGTTTTTGTTACCCACTCCCCTCTGTAATACTTCGGTCTTGAGGGTACAATAAAATAAAAAAATATGCCTCGCTGGCAGGACGTATTGGAGCGTTCAAACTATATTAAAGATACAGACGAAGCCAGTGCACAAGTATATTTGAAGTAGACCAAGTCATGTGACAGTTAGCTCTTGTTTGTGTCCTTCACTAAATTGAAATTTTTGACCTGTTTTTCTTATTTTAACTGCAAGTCTGCTAACTCTGAGACGTGCCCGTCGATCTCGCAAACTCCTAGTCATAAGAGACTTGGCGAGGTTGCACATTTTATATAAACTTGTTTGGATCGCTAACATAAAACTTATTTTTCCGCCTTCATTGTAGCCATTGCTAAAAGTTTGGTGAAGATTTCTTTTTATATCGCGCAATTAATACTGAAGTCAATTTCCCAGTAACATTGTCGGGTGGGCCTTCTAAAAAGAAACGCACGATTGGAATATATATGCGGTAGTTAGTATAACACGCCGTGACAAAAAAGGTATGACCCTTACTCATCTTCCTGACAAGTTTGAAGATCTCACACGTAATCGCACAAAACTAGTTTCTTACCATATACAGAATATATATTTATAGAAAACTGGTGGAATGCAGGCCGGCTTGTATCCATTCGAGCCCTACTTGGCGCTATCTTCCAACTTGCGAAACCTGGGAGGTGCATTATTAGTAAATATGCAAAATAATTGCCACTATAACTAGAAAAGTACAATTTACTATACCTCTGTATCAAAAACACGCAACAAAGCACATTTTACACTATATTCGACATCAACTCGCTTTTCAATAGTTCAAATATGACAACGGTATTCAGATATTTGAAGCTGTATGAGTGACCTATAAAACAATATGGCCAGCAGAAGGTTTCTTTTTGTTGATTAGCTGTCGGTACCAAAGACCTCAATTGTTACGCAAATTTCGAGTTCCGAAGGCCTACTTATTTCTGGAGACAAACTTGATCATGACTTTTCTTGCTAAAGGGAAGAGGAGCTCGTTGAGCGTAGATTGAAAAGAATGGAACCAAGAATTCTCCATTTCTATGAGCTTTGTTATCGGCAAACGGCGAAGGATTGTTCATTGGGCTATGTTGCCCGAGCCTGAGTGATGTCGCCAGTATGATTGGCCAGCCCGCGTGGGCGGCCATTCGTTTTGTACGGGGCGCACGTGCATATATCAGTGGGCCGAAAGGTCCCAGTTGCCTGCCTATATATATATTAGCGAAAGGTCCCAGCTGCCAGCCTGCTACGATTGCTACAGTGGCTAAATGAGGCAATTGGGTCAATGGCGAATGGCTTATACATTACGAAATTGCTGATGAAGAATAGCTATGCTATTCTACCGTCGATTTTCTGAAGATTGTTTTGGGGAAAACATTGAACTGGTCCATAGCTCAAAAAAACAAAATGTTTGTAAAGTGCCTGCTATTTTAAGAACATGCAGTGTTCACAAAGTGTGGCTTAATCGGTATGCTGGTAAAGTGAAGATAGATTAAGTTCTACCTTGCATTTATTAGTATTTTGCAGTTAATTAATGAAAGGTTTACCGGTAATAGCCAATTTGTCGCACAGTTTTGCATAATGCGAGGAGATGGTTTGCGTACTGTGCATATAGCCTTGTTGGAGGGGTGCCTGTTGCACAAAACTCGATCTCAACATACATTTTGCATGCTCTACGCCTAGATTAATACATATCATACTTTTTTAGTGGTCTCAATTGGGCTGCTTTAATTTAAACCATGCTCTGAAGTAAACTACTATTCTCTTCTGGGCACTTATGCCTCTTCATTTTTCTAGAGTTTGCAATGGTACAATGGTTTCTTTGATGTTATCAGACAAGTATGCTAATGGTAAATTTATTTTTGTTCGTTGGCTCTGTATACCTATGTTGTATAGCAGTTGATGTTATTGCGTCAAGCAAAAAGAATTGAAAATGCAACTAGCAAACTTGCAGATGCGTCAAGATGTGATAGAAAGAACAGAAATATTAAGTGAAAGCACTCCAGGCAACATTTTCGGCAGATAACAAGATAGTGATCACGTGTCATACCGAAGTCCATAGTTCTTTGTCCACTAAAAATACTTAACTGTAATTTTCTCGCTGACAGTTGACATATTTGCATGAAATATATAGCCGAAGCGTTGCCTCAAGAGCACTTTTAGCGCTTGAGACGATCCAACTTTTTTAATCAGTTCCCTAAACGCAGCTTTAAAACGTGGATATCTAAGGGATCGCGCTGCCCTTTCCTATTAACCTGTACGTGCATGGGCCGTAAATTGAATGAATCAAGAGAGGCCTAGCAGGCTACTTTGTAAGAGATCTCATTTCCAGCGTACGCGGCGTTTTAGCTGCGGTGACATCAATTCTCGCGATCCAATAACCCGGCAAACACTAATCTTGGTGAACAGAGCGCCACTTTTCCCTGGCAGGTGCTGGGCTGTCTAATAGGTGCCTAGCAGAATTGACCGCATACACAAGGGTGTTTAGGAAAAGTGAATTTCCTAACGAGACAGGCAGTACCGCTTTGGCAAATGAATCGATACATATAAAAGGAGAAATCCCCCCATAGCCAACTGCGCAAATTTCCCAGCGAGCAACTCTTGCGGCACCTGAGTCACGCGCTGAACCCTCACCTGTCACCAAAGTAGCGCTGAATTAGGTGATTCTGTGACACGCGTTAGTTTTCGAGTGATGCCCATAAGTGCAGCTTTTTACAAATCAGTATTTATTTTCTTTTGGATTGAAATTGATTTCCTTATTCTTCTAACTGGATCTTAGATCATTCGGCTCAAACGCTGTGCAAGAAGGCGAAGAAGCATTTTACGTTTTAAATTACACGATATTCTGAAAAGATAAGCTTTATAAAAAAAAGAGAGAGAAGGAAGGCACTGTAAGAAATAAAGCAAAGAAGAAGTTATAACATTGTAGTGACTGTAATAGAGACAACAAACATGAATCATTCTGTGGTATTGTGGCAAAATGTCTGTAACGAGAGTAAGTGCTTCACGAAATAGTGGGTAGCTTGAGTAGAGCGCTATAGCTTTCCTTTAGTTGACAGGCCGTGCCACATAAAGGGTTTCAGCTGCCACTGTTATGACCTTGTGTCTGTTGCGGCAGCCTTATCTTTCTCAAATAAAAAAAAGATCCGTTATGCCCTTGTGTCTGTGTCTTCGGCCTTATCTTTCTCAAATGAAAAATCTCCGTAAGTAACATATTAATTCGCCCCCTGAAGCAGAATCCTAAGCTAGGCTATAAATCCTGTCTTTCAAAATGCGTCACCGAAACCGTACAAGTTATGCCTGCTGAACTGCTCTCAGAGCATGCATCCATACTCAAAGGAGCGCTCAATCTGTTATTGCAAATGTGTGAACGCATAATAGAAAAATAAGCAACTTCTGTAGCTGCAGTCTCATGACTGAGGTTTCGGCTTCCATGATCAATGAATGCCACTGTGGATTTTTCGATAGCTTCATTCAGCCCAGTGGAGGACTGTCGACAATGCTACCGGCAATACCTGTCTTTTTGCTAAAGTTCTACCCATCGCGTTGAAAACTTAGTGCTGCATATGTCAGCTTATAAATGTCGGCTGAAAGCAGCCACATGGACTTATTGCTACCACCAGCTGCTTGCGTGTGCTCAGTTTATGTTTATTATTAGCTATCTTTTTGTCATAGGATATATAGCAAAGAGAATGATTGTAATGGCGCGACATTCAACAAACATAATTGTGCCACAGTTTACACTACTGCATCCACGCCTGCGTATTAATTAATTTAACTCTGTCTCTATGTGTCCCTAAGTATTTGTTTTATAGCGAGATATTATTTAGCTCATTCAAATCAATTCTACAGTAAACAGGTACGTAAGTTCCTGTCTAGCCAGAAATGTCAGAAATACGTGTGAGCAAGTAGTCTTAATTTTATTTGACGTACAGAATGGTGCACGGGTTTCATGGGGTTATCTTCAGTAATGAGCTATATAAAAATGCACTGATGGAATTTAATCTTTCAAGCCTATTAAGGATGCAATTAAAATGAATAACGCTAAACTTTATTTCCTTCTTCGTGGCGCTGTCCGTCATTGCTGGTGAGCAGCAAGGTTCCCGAATCCACTGGCACCAGCAAGAAGCGATCTTTAAGTCATGGTGCTCATCCGAAACTCAGGAACCTATTGTCAGCTTGTCCTACTTTCGCGATAGTAAGAGACAAACATCAGGGGCGTGGAATTATCTCACTGGAGGCATGGACCACGCCACCCCCTAAGGCCGACGCCCAGCGAACTATCAACTCTTTATGGGAGTTTTTGCGCGAAGCCGGCTTGGACGCCAGGTTATGAACCTGTAGTTAAGTATGTAAACCTTTGTTGGTTTTATTATCCCCACCATTTACGCTCATCCCTGCTTAGGCCACGGAGCAATGGTTTTCATTCATTAAAGCTCATTATATCTGTCTTCATGGAAAGATCTCGCGGCAGAAGGAAGAACTAGCGTTCTATGACCATGAATTTGTATCCTCAAAAATTTTTGAAAATCACATTTTTTGCCATACAAGTATGCAACAGTTCAAGAAGTGCGGAAGAAGATATTATTATGGGAATGGCGCGTATATACAAATTATTACTACATGCATGGTAAATATAGCCATAAACAGCTGTTACGGATGCAAAGCTCTCGCTTGCCTACGGCCACTTCGTCGCTGTTGTCGTTTTTCAATGTTTTTCAAATAAGTTACATGTGGTTGGGGTGTGTTGGTAACTTTAACAGCTGCTTAAAAAAACTCTTAATTGGATGTTGAGGTCTGATGTGTCATTTCATATTTTCAAAGCAAGAGCTATTTTTTAGTATATGTTCTATTTAAGGATCCATATAGGCAGTTTTCTATGATAATTGCTCCCACAAAGCTTCAAATAACTTATCCATTACGCTAAGTATTGAGCCCTTGTATTCTTTTGGCCGCTAGATAACCATAGATTGCTTGAAAATAGCCATCCTTGATGTAATCGCTAAGTCCGCTGAAAATTTAATCAACAGCATATCCGGCACCGGTTACTTGTTCTCTTGCGAGTAATGTTCAACTGATTAATCAGTTGGTCATACGAGAGAGCTATAAATTCATGCTAAAGATAGTTAAGATAAATGACATAATTAAGCTGATGAAGAAAACAATGCGTGTATCAAATTCACTGCACCCGTATTGTTCGTCAGCCTTTCAAATCTACATTACCAAGAGAATATTTAAAAAAAATGCAGGGAAGAATGATGAAAGGTCATGAGGAAGGAAGGAAGCAGGGATGCAGAATCACGATGATGGCATACACATCCGTTAGGTTTTGAAGCTTTCCAATGGGCCAGCTCATTTGCATTTGTAGGGTGCGTACTGGTGTTCTCAACCATTCCGAAAAGATTGACAATTATAAAGACGAGAACTTCACAGTAGGAGTCCAAGGGAAGGGAAGCGTAGCAGGGGGCGGCAGAAAGTTAGGTGGGCGGATGAGATTAAGAAATTTGCAGGGCGACATGGCCACAATTAGTACATGACCGGGGTTGTTGGAGAAGTATGGGAGAGGCCTGTGCTCTGCAGTGGGCGTAACTAGGCTGACGATGATGATGATTTCACAATAGGGCTGCCGCACTTGTGACAACACCAAGGAATGCTTCATTAGCCTGCGGCCTCCAGCATCGTGACAAAGCGTTTCCACTTATCTGGAGATACTATATTCAAGCTGCCGTTTTGTATTTCGCAACATCAGAAAGACAGCGCAGCTTAGAAAATGGGTGCTTGTAAATGTCAAAGGATGTCCACCGTTGCGAAGGTAGCGCCACTTTCGAAAGGATATGCGAGCGACATAATTCCCAGATAACGCTGATGTGTCAGCGGCAGCGTCGGGCTGAAGAGACACCCAGTCGGCCGCATGGTGGTATGGCCGGAATACGATTTATGTGATGAACACTCGCTAACAAAGTAATAATTAATCCCAAGCTTCGCCTACAAAACCACACAGCGCATGGCCTCCTTGCCTCTGAGCTCAGAAACATAGTTCCTGGGTGACACCAATACTGAAAGCAAATATACTTTGTCGTGATGTCATGGAGTTTAGCGAACGTAATTGGATGGCGCATTGATAAAAACTATCTTCGAGTTGGACAGTGATGTGTTTGCCACTGCATTCTTTGGTTGTCACCGACTTTACAGTTCCATTCAAGCGCGACTGCGTTTTATTCAGAGTGTGCCGAGCGAAAGCACGGCGCTGTTGCAACGAGTATCAATGGCTTTACAACAAATGTGATTTGCCTCACTTCATGTTATAGAGGAAAGGTAAAGCGAAACATTGAATTAATGTAGATTGTTTGATTAATGCCTTAGAAATTTCACAATGTTCAAATTTGACCACGTGATGAGTGCGTAGGTCGAAGAGGAAATCGCAGCTGCGGGGTCCCGCAATTCCTCCGCAGCTGGAACCGCCCGGGACAAACGCGGATAGCTTGCGCAGGTATATTGTGCGGCATCGGCAGCCTCAGCTGTCATGCTGCACCAGGTGCTGCTCCCTGCTTTCATTAGGAGGTATGCAAAGTGAAGACGCCGCACACCACACTCCGAGAAAGAGCTAGTAAAGAAGGGCACCACTGTATAGTATCAATAAGTTAGTGTGCTAAAGAAGCCTATTTTAAATTAGCCATACTGGCTACTTGTGTGTTAGAATGATACCCGGTAGTTTATTTATATTTATATGTAAATGATTGAAATTTTACCATCGGAGCTTCTGTCTTAGTTTCATAGTAAAGGCCCCAGTCCTCTCTCAGGCTAGCTCCATTTCTCGTGTATAAAATTACAATTCGCGTCAACAGTCACTTTTCATACTTTGAAGCACTATCTATTATTTTAGCTCAACTTCACGCTCCTCTGTGTATAAGTAGGGTCCCTGCGGTGCGCCTTCGACGCAGCTTGAACGCCCTTTAAAATTAGTCTGCAATGTTCCTTCCTAGTCGTCGTGTGAGCCAAAAAAAAAAAAAAGAGGTGAAGTAGGAAGCCGGCTACTTGGGGATAACATGCCTTCCCCGCTGTTAACTCGTATTAGAAAGTGATACATTCCAGTACGGCAACGAAATTGAACACTGCCTGTGTCAATCCAAGTGGCTCATGTGCTAGGTTTCCTTTTTTCTCGACTCGTGTATGCTGAATACCGAGTGCATGCACTTTCTGCAGGTTATTTTTAATGCTGCATGCGTCGTCTCCTGCGCTCGTTCATATCCTTTGTGTCCATGTTTTCTGGTCGCTGTGGTCTTGATATCTGAACCTTTCTATAAAATAGCCTGCTCTCTTGATAAATGAAGCGCTTCATGTTGCTTGAGCGCGTCCAGTTTCGACGTCCAACGGTTGGAAGCTATTGGTGGTATTTTCTCCTAGACCTTTTATGTAGGGGCTGATTTACGACTTTCAACGTCTTGAAACCCGTCGCTCCATATAAAAGACTTCGAAGACTGCACGCTCTTCGCCGTGTGTTGTGGTGGCTCTTAGAATTCGTGCTCCCGCTTCCAAGAACGTCAGTTTCAGATGACCAATCGCAGTAAAGTTCGCTTAAATGAATATTATTTATTTAGCTGCTTGACTTGTGTATCCATTTACATAAAAGAAAATCTTCAGACCGACAACTACATTTGTATGTAAATTTTGTTTCCTTTTATATTATTTTTCGAAGCCTGTAGGGATACAGTTTTGCAGTTGAATCAAAAAACAATATTGGCAAAATGTTGGATACAAATATTTTATTAAATCCCGTATATTTACTCTAGCTAGAAAGTGCGAAGTGGACGCACAGGGAAAACGCGAAAAGATATTTAAAACATAGTTATGAAGCTTATATCATCATCATCATCATCATCATCATCATCATCCTATTTTATGCCCACTGCAGGACGAAGGCCTCTCCTTGCGATCTCCAATTACCCCAGTCCTCCGCCAACCGATTCCAACTGGCACCCGCAGATTTCCAAACCACCTAGTTTTTGCCATCCTCTACGGCGCTTCCCTTCTCTTGGTACCCATTCCGTCACCCTAATGTCTCTTAAAGCTATACCTAGCATTCTTCGTTCCATCGCTCTTTGCGTGGTCCTTAAATTGTTCTCAAGCTTCTTTGTCAGTCTCCAAGTCTCTGCCCCATATATCAGCATCGGTAAAATGCACTGATTGTACACCTTCCTTTTCAGTGATAATGGTAAGTTTCCAGTCAGAAGCTGAAAAAGTCTCCCGTATGCGATCCAACCCATTCTTACTCATCTCTGAATTTCCTTCTCATGGTCAGGCTTCCGTGTGATTAGTTGACTTAGATAAACGTACTCATTCACAGACTCTAGAGGCTGAGTTGTGATCCTGAACTCTTTTTCCTTTGCCCGGTTGTTCATTATCTTTCTCTTGTGTATTTTATTCTTCAACCCCACTCTTACACTCTCTCTGATAAGGCCCTCAATCATTTGTTCTAACTCGTCTGCAATGTAGCTGAATAGACCAATGTCATCGGCAAACCAAAGCTTGCTTAAGTATTCGCCGTCGATCCTTATTCCTAAGCCTTCCTAGTTTATTTAATAGCTTCCATCCTAATTCCATATTCTCCTCCCGCTTTTTCCCGTTTCATGTCTTGCAAAGCCCCTCTGACGTCACCGGTAGTTATAGGAGGAGTCTCTGCAACCTATTCATTACTGCTTCGAATGGAGGTATCGTGGCTCCTATGGGTGATGTGCAGGTCAGTATAGAATTCTTCCACTGCTTTTACTCTACCTTCGAGATCACTGATGATATTACCCTGCTTATCTTTCAGTACATCTTGGTTTCTCCTTTGCCAAGTTTCCTTCTCACTGATTTCAGGCTGCGTCAATTTTTGGCGGCTTCTTCAGTCTTTCTCACTTTGTAATTTCGGATATCGCTTATATTCGCCTTTTTGATCAGTTTTGACAATCCCGCGAATACTATCTTATCTCTTGAGTTGGACACTTTCATTCTTCGTCGCTTCTTTATTAGGTACTTTGTTACTTGGGAGAGCTTGCCTACTGATTGCCTTGGTGCCTTGCCTCTCACTTCAATTGCTGCCTCTGAAGCCAGCCTCGTAACGGTTTCATTCGTTACCCCTCTGTCATCATCAGCATCTCTGTGTTCTAAGGCTGCATATTTGTTTGCAAGTACCATAAATTTGTATGCTTTTACCCTTACTGCCTCTAAGTTCACGTGTTCCTTCTTTGCCAATTTTATTCTTTCTTTGTTCCAATTCAGGTGAATCCAAGCCCTCACTAACCTATGATCACTGCACTTTATCCTACCTAACACTTCTAAATCCTGCACTATGCTGGGATCGGCAGAAAGTATTCCTTCCTATGCCACCTGCCTCTCGCCATTATGTTTTGAAAAGAATTGGACATAGCATCCCGAGCTTATCTTGCTGATAATACATCTTTACCGAACACTTTATATGTTTCTTTTTTTGAAAAGAATTTGACATAGCATCCTGAGCTTATCTTGCTGATAATACATCAGAGAGCAAACAGGTATAGATGATATTCTAATTGACATTAAGAGAAAGAAATGGTGCTGGGCAGGTCATGTAAAGCGCATATTAGAAAGAATTTCCTTTCTTGTTTCAATATAAGGGCTTTTCCACGTCCACTTTCGGTTGCTACACTTCCTGAAAAAGGTGTTCATTATTCGCAGCTTATTCCTTTCTGAGAATTGTACCAGCATCTCTCCTCTAGCGTTTCTAGAATGGACGCCGTAGTTGCTAAGTACTTGTTCACCCGCCTGCTATTTCCCCACTTTTGCATTGAAGTCGCCCGTCACTACAGTATACCGAGTTTTCACTTTTTCATCGCTCATTCAACATCTTCATAAAAGTGATCTACTTCCTCATCATCGTGACTGGATGTTGGAGCATAGGCTCGTACTACCTTGAACTTATGCCTCTTAGTAAGCTTGATTACGACTACTTCTGCACTCTCATTATGCTGTAGAATTCGTCACTGTTGCCCGCAATGTTCTTATGGATTAGAAATCCTCTCCCTTATTACTTCTTATCTGGGAGACCTCTATAGCAGAGGACATGGTCGTTAGTCAGCACTGTTTAAGCCTCACCAGTTCTTCTGACCTCACTAAGGCCAATGATATCCCAAACAATGTCTAATAGTTCCTAAAAGAGTCCTGCTAGGCTAGCTTCACTCGAGAGGGTTCGGGTGTTAAAGGTTCTAAGGGTGTGTTTCCATTGGCGGCCTGTCCGGCGCCAGAAATTCTTAGCACCCTATTTTGCGTTACAGGTCTGACCACCGCCTTGGTCAGCTGCTCCGCCGCCGCTGGGGACTAATGGCAGTGAGTTAATTGTAGGAACCATGAGAGAGGGAGTCGCCGAATACTGCGCCAGGGAGGCCGATTCCTGCTCTGGTGAGGGAGTATCTTTGTTAAAGCTTAGTGGGCGGCCTAATTCTGTCATGCAGTGAGTTTATAACATACAGGAGCACAAATAGTCATCTATTTAATGGGATTGAAAGATGAAATCGAACGAAGTTGTCTCATCGCATTCGTTGTGCCGTTAAAGCAGGAAGAACGAAGCTGCAGACCACGAAATTTCTGCTCCGCTGCCCTCATACTGTGGCAGCGTAGAGTGCTGCTTGACGTGTTTCATACTATACGTACTGTACATTGTTTGTGGTCGGCGACTTCAACTAGCTTAAAAAAAGAAACATATAAAGTGTTCGGTAAAGATGTATTATCAGCAAGATAAGCTCGGGATGCTATGTTGAATTCTTATCAAAACACAATGGCGAGAGGCAGGTGGCGTAGGAAAAGAAAACGTTATGCTAAATTTTTGAGCGGATATTTTCTACACTTGATATTTCTGCGGCACATTTAATGTTTAGGTGTGGTAGTAGAGGCCTTTGCACAAGTCAAGTACTTATGGGAAAGCAAGTGACATTATGGAGACAACAGGGCTTACAATGACTTGTGCAAATATTGTATAATGAACAAGAACCCTAAGTAAACATATAAGCAATCCTAACTAATGCGCACACACCCATTGAAAATGTAACCTACGGTTTCGTGTTGAAAAAAAATTCGATTTATGCATTCAAACAAGGGAAATAGGTGGTAAGGAGATGAACGCTTCAATTGAATAACAGAGGTGAGCAAGGAAAGCCTGAGCCTGGAGCCAACGTTTGTGGGGTCTTCGGGTCTCACAGGATTACCGACCACCACGGGTTTGAGCTTAGCGAGCCACAGGGCCGCGTCAGTAGTGGCCTATAACGCCGCTGCGCGCGAGCTCAGGCCGCAAGGGGCAACCGAGCGACGCACGCAAGTGCACAGTATTGCCCTGAGTTGATGGAAGCCGTTTATCGTATCCGGCGGCACCCCACACTGTACAAACGCCCGGTAGCGGTCGGTGGGGAACCAAAAGGCTACCGCACCAAAGGTGAAAAATAAACTCAGGGGTGCCTGTAGCAGATCTCTGCGAGAGCACAGGCTCAAGCTGGAACACGTCCGGTGGCTATACTACTTGCTCTCGCGATAACCAATGGGTCAACTCGTGAGAGCTCGGGCAATCTCCTTCGCCTTAGTCCTCCGAAAAGTGCGGCTCGGCATGGTACGGCCTCGCGCGAGCACTAGGCATTCGTTCTTCGGCCTAGCGTCCGGACAGGATAAACACAAGGTACGCGCTCCCTGCACGGGCAAAGACACCGTGCGGGTGTGCGGCACCTAGTCACAAAGGTGTCGGTGAACGAGAGGAAGCATGTACGTACCCGGCGCAGTCCCCAGGGAGAAGATACCCGCTACCGCCACGAGAGTAGCTGCAAGGGACCGCCTCGCTCTGCTGTGCTCAGAAAAAAAAAAATGAGTGCTGAATAGCCACTGTATGGGCTTGTGGGGAGTACACTGTGTTAGACTGACTGGCGTGGGCAACGCATTGGTCTCATTTTCATGTACGGGTTATCAAAAGACAAATAATTAATAATGAAAAAGGCTAAGACGTGCTATTATACGACGTAAAGCGTGAGCCGGTGTTTTTTTGCTTGTAGTGTTGATATGCTTGAATTGTACGAATAATAATAAATCGTGTAACGTGGTTCTGAGCCGACTCGAGCGCGTTAGCAAGATTATTGTGGTGAAGTTCAAAAATACCATTGGCATTCTACAACTTGGTCCATAGAGTACGGAAAGCAAGTTGCTTAATAGAGGGAAGATCAAGGAAAAGGTTAGCGCGTATATAACTCTATAGAGCACGATTATCACAAGTTATTATGTGGCCAGCGAGACAGGTCAGTTAGGTCATGCGAGGTATATACACCAAGGTATTTGAATGAATCAATTGTTGCAATATACATGTTATTAATGCTGTAATTAGGCACAATATAATTACTACAACGGTGGATAGACATCATGACGGTTTTAGTAGCTTTTAACGATGTGAACCAAATGTTATACTGGTTTTACATGCGCAATAGGTCACTTTTTAATTAGGAATGGTCGGTGGGGTTAGTAATTGCCCGTTAAACCACACAATCGTCTGCGAAGAGTCGGGTGTCAGAAGAAATATTAAAAGGCAAAAGGTCATTAATCTGATTCAAGAAGAGGAGGGGACCACGTATGGTACGTTATACGGTACGCGTGAAACCAAGGATGTTAAGGAGGAAGAGTGTGAGTTTGCATATACGAAGTGCTGACGGTAAGTTAAAAACCCTCGAATCCAGTTTACAACATACTGATGAATATTAAGATGTGGTAGCATTATTAAGAGACGACCATGGGGGATCTTACCGAACGCTTTTAAGAAATCTAAATATATTGTGTCAGTCGGGATGTTGCGATGTAGGTTCATGTAAGTCGTGAAGGAAAATAGCAAGTTGAGTGTCACAGGAATAATTCTGAAACCATACTTATTTGAGTGAAAAATATATAGGGATGATAGGAAGTCAGCAATATGCGAGTATAAAATATGTTCCATTATTTTACACGAGACCCTTGTTATGGAAATTGGGCGTTAGTTACTCGTTGATGATCTACTTTCGTTCTTGAATACTGGAATGACCTTGCCCAACTACCGCTGATGCGGAATTGAACCGATATTGGCTCCTGGAGTATACACAAAGTTAAGTACTACAACCTATACTCACGTACTCGCCCATCAATGGCGCCATTTTCAGGGCACAGGAAAATAGCAAAAGCCTGTAATCTAATGCTACACATGAAGCCGTTTAAAAATGCAAATTTACTGTCATCCAAGTTTAGTGAAGGCATGCTTAGACAACGCGATCCTTTTTTCCACTGTGGTAGGTCTCAGTAATCTCCCTCGCAATTTGATTACTATGCGCAGAAAGAATTGCGGTGTCTTCATAGATCGGAGTAGATTCATGCTCAGAGTAATGCCGAGCGACATGGGAGTGGGCATAACCCACTAGGGAGTGTCCACACTCTGACAGTTTAATGTTCAGGCAACAACCTGTTTGGTCGATATAGACGTCACCGCAGGAAAATGGAAGCTCGTAAACTCCCTTTCTACAGTGCACAGGTGGCGACGTGTGCTTAACAGTGCAGCCTTTCCTAGGAAGAGTAGAGGCAGCCACGTGCAAACTTCTTATAAATCTTACCGCAAATTTTGACCATCTTGTGAGGGGCAAAGAAAAAAACAACCTTTACATCAACTCTGCTTTCTCCATTCCTGAGGCTGTGTGATAGTTTATCTACATATGGAATTACAAGTACTTTTTTCTTTCTTGTCGTCAGGCTCTGCATTATTCATTCTTGTGGGCACTCCTATCTCTACACGCTTGACAAGCTTCTGCACGGTCATGCGGATAGCATCCTCCCGAAAACCTGCCGCTCTCCAACTCTCCAGTTGCATTAAAGAACTCTCAGAAGTCTGAGAGAAAACAAGATTTCGAAAGTGCTGGAAGTAGAACTGAAAAAGTAATGCCACCAATTTTTCACCATGTTCGAATGTGCGAGTAAAAATTTAACATTGGTTTTCTAACCTTGGGCAATGGATCCAGTGCTCATGCTTCTCAATTAGTTGAAGCCTCGTATCTAAAAATTGTAGAGATCATTATTAGCAGGCACTTCATGCGTGAAATCTAACCCTTAGCCGCATTTGTGGAATGCTTGAAGTACATATTGAAGTAAGGCTAGCTTAGCAGGACTCCTTGAGGAACTATCAGACGTTGTTTGGGATATTATCGGCTTTAGTGAGATTACAAAAACTGCTGAGGTTTATATATAGCTAAATAACGGCCATGTCCTCTGTTGTAAAGATCGCCCTTATAAGAAGCAATACGGGGTAGGACTCCTAATCCATATGGACATGGCGGGAAACATTAACGAATTCTACAGCAGCATTAATGAGAGGGTAGCAGTAGTCGTAATCACACTTAATAATATGTATACATTAAAGGTAGTACAAGCCTACGCTCTAACATCCAGTCACGACGATGGGGAAGTAGATCAGCTTTATTAAGATGTTGAATTAGCAATAAGAAAAGTGCAAACTCAGTATACTGTAGTAATGGGCAACTTCAATGCAAAAGTGGGGAAAAAGCAGGTTGCTTAGCTGGCAACTACGGCGTCGATTCTGGGAACGTAGAGGAGTGATGCTGGTAGAATTCGCAGAAAGGAATAAGCTGCGAATAATGAACACCTTTTTCAAGAAGTGTAGCAACAGAACTTGGACGTGGAAAAGCCCTAATGATGAAACACGAAATCAAATTGATTTCATACTTTCTGCCGATCCCAGCATAGTGCAGGATGTAGAAGTGATAGGTAGGGTAAAGTGCAGGGATCATAGGTTAGCGAGGGCTAGGATTCACCTCAATTTGAACAGCAAAAGAATAAAATTGGTCAAGAAGAAACAGGTGAACTTAGAGGCAGTAAGGGTAAAAGCGTACAAATTTAGGCTGGTACTTGCAAACAAATGTGCAGCCTTAGAACACAGATGCTGATGACATACAGCTAATGAATGAAACCGTAACTAGGCTGGCTTCAGAGGCAGCAATTGAAGTGGGAGGTAGTGCACCAAGGCAACCAGTAGGCATGCTCTCCTAAGCAACAAGGAACCTAATAAGTAAACAACAAAACATGAAAGTGTCCAACTCAAGAGATAAGATAGTATTCGCGGGATTGTCAAAACTGATCAAAAAGGCGAATATAAGCGATATTCGAAATTATAACGTGAGAAAGACTGAAGAAGCCGTAAAAAGTGGCAGTCTGAAATCAGTGAGAACGAAACTTGGCATAGGACAAACGAAGATGTATGCACTGAAGTATAAGCAGGGTAATATCATCAGTAATCTCGAAGGTATAATAACAGCAGCGGAAGGATTCTATACTGATGGTACAGTACCCAGACGACTCGGGAGTGCTCCATTCGAAACAATAATGAATAGGATACAGAAACTCCTCCTATAACTAGAGGTGAGGTCAGAAGGGCCTTGCAAGACACGAAACGGAGAAAAGCGGCAGGAGAAGATGGAATAACAGTCGATTTAATCAAAGATGAATTAGACATAATGCTAGAAGTGTCTATCGACTGCAAAAGTCCAAAAAAAACTGGAAGAATGCAAACATTATACTAATTCACAAAAACAGAGACGTTGAAGAACTGAAAGAATGTAGGCCCATTAGCTTACTCCCTGTATTATATAAAATATCCACCAAAATAATCTCGAATAGAATAAGGGCAGCACAGGACTGTAGTTAACCGAGGGAACAGGCTGGCTTCAGGAAGGGATACTCTACAATGGATCATATCCATGTCATTAATCAGGTTATCGAGGAGTCCGCAGAATACAATAAGCCTCTCTACATGGCTTTCATAGATTACGAAAAAGCATTCTATTCAGTAGAGATACCAGCAGTCATATAGGCATTGCGTAATCAAGAAGTACAGACTGCTTACGTAAATACCTTGGAAAATATCTACAGGGATTCCACAGCCACCTTAATTATACACAAGAAAGGTAGGTAGATACCTATGAAGAAAGCGGGCAGACAAGGAGACAAAATCTTTCCAATGTTATTCACTGCGTGCTTGGGAGGAGTATTCAAGCTGTTAAACTGGGAAGGTTTAGGAGGAAAGATCGACGGCGACTACCTCAGCAACCTTCGGTTTGGCAATGACATTGTTCCATTCAGCAACACTGCGGGCGAGTTGCAACAAATAATTGAGGATCTTAACAGGGAGAGTGTAAGAGAGAGAGAGAGAGAGAGAGAGAGAGAGCAAATGATAAATGAAAGGTAGGGAGGTTAACCAAGACTGAGCCCGGTTGGCTACCCTACACTGGGGAAAGGGAAATGGGGACGGAAAGATTAAAGAAAGAAGAGAAAGTCCACCGGGGTTATCGTCCAGTCACTCAGTCCGGATTACAGACGCTCACTCAATCCTGTATCTTTCAAATATCGCAGCAGCGCTTTTGTGGCCTTTTGTAGCTGCGATATACGAGGCCATGGTCCCAAGATCTTGTTCAAGGTGAACGGTTTGCTATCTAACTTGTTGAGAGCTGTGCAGAGATCTTGTCTTTCATTTTCAAATGATGGGCAGTAGCACAGTAGATGGTCGATAGCTTCTTCGACACCGCAGGCATTGCACTCGGCGCTATCAGCCATGCCAATCAAAAACGTATATGCATTCGTGAATGCGACGCCCAAGCGTAAGCGGCACAACATTGTTTCCTCATTACGCGGAAGCCCTGGTAACAGCCGCAGTTGCATAGATGGATCGAGGGAATGCAATCGATGTTGAGTGAAATCAGGTGTGTGCCACTTCTCCAATGTCATACGGTGCGCTAGCTTGCCTAAGTGTTGGGCTGCGTCAGTACGCGATAAAGGTATAGAAACAAGGGTCGCTCCTTCGTGTGCTTTCTTGGCAGGGAGAGTGTAAGAGTGGGGCTGAAGATTAATGTGGCAAAAGAGAAAGATAATCATGAATAGCCGGGCAAGGGAACAAGATTTCAGGATTGCGTCAGCCTCTAGAGTCTGTGGAGGAGTACGTTTACCTAGGTCAACTAATCACAGGGAACCCTGATCATGAGAAGGAAATTCACAGAAGAATAAAAATGGGTTGGATTGCATACGGCAGACACCGTGAGCTCCTGACTGGAAGCTTACCGTGCACAATCAGTGCATTTTACCGCTGCTGACATATGGGGCAAAGACTTGGAGACTGACAAAGAAGCTTGAGAACAAGTTAAGGACCGCGCAAGGAGCGGTGGAACGAAGAATGCTAGGCATAAATTTAAGACACAGAGAGAGAGCGGTTTGGATAAGAGAGCAAACGGGTATAGCATATTCTAATTGACATTAAGAGAAAATAATGGTGCTGGGCAGCTCATGTAATGCGCAGATTAGATAACTGTTGCACCATTAGGGGGAGAGAATCGTTACTAAGAGAAGGGAAGTGCAGTGGAGGACGACAGAAGACTAGGTGGTGCGACGAAATTACGAAATTTGCGGGTGCTAGTTGGAATCTGTTGGCGCAGGACTGGAGTAATTAGAGTTCGCAGGGAGAGGCCTTCGTCGTGCAATGGACTGATGATGATGAATGATGACGATGAAGTACACCGTGAACCATTTGTTGTAAATTAGAATTCTTCACAAAGACCAGAACATCATCAACAAATCTTAGCATTTTGATCATTTAGTCATCTAGGTTACTGTTTATATTTCTATCAGCCCTGCCTAGGAAAAAGTTAGTAACGAAGAAACTTTGAAGCCAATGAAAATGGCAGATTTTTTCTCGGTATAAATTTCCTTTCATTCAACGAAAGTTGAAGCTAAGCAAAAAGCGAGAATCTCTCTTTTTACTTAGCTGAAACATTTGTTGAATGGAAAGGAAATATATTGAAAATGAAATAAAATGTACGGAAAGGAAATACATTTTTTTAGTGGTTTGTCATGACTGTGAAATGTGGAATAGGCTGGTTGTTTGAGCTTGCCTTTTCTAGGTATATGTTATCTTACAGTGCTGGGCTAGCCTAGCCATTAATTTCATTCCAACTGTACATGAACGATGTTGACTGCCAGAAATTATGCCAGCATGTATCATGTCCATAAAATTGCATTGAGCGCTTGGGATCGTTCCAAAGTTCGTTGCATTTTCAAGTAAGAAATTATCATTGTGAGGGACCTTGTGATACTTGCTGGTAATGCCTGCCTTGCTGACCGCCAGAGAGCAGATGGCACAGTTCTTGCATTAGCAAGTGGGTGTTTAGTTCAGTGTTTCTGTTCTGGTCATCATGGCTATATTGACTTGAAATGAAACACGCCGGAAATGATCATGTTCTCCGTTTGCCATATAGCGGCCTTAAAAGGAATTAAGCTTGTTTGTCAAATTTTAGCGTTCCTACTCGTTATGAAACAAAACTGTAGACTGCTGTTTCCTGATAGGGTTCACAACCCTCTAATTTGGTAAACATGCCAACATTTCATGGTGAGGTACATAGTTCAAGATTACCTGTTCTCCTTATGGTGACCGCTGAGCTTCTTATGGTTTTTCATGGGCAGGTGGCATACCAACAATCTCTCTCTTGCCTTTTTCCCCCAAAAAGGAATGATGAACCCTTGACAAACATGCAAGCACTAAATGGTGAAACAAAAGTTAGTCCAATAAATGAACAAATGCCGGTTTTAGGTGAAGTGTTCAGAAACATACCGTGTGAGGATTCTGGCCCTTATTGTTACTTCCAGTGCTGACATGATCACTGTTGACTTGTACCTCCAGAGGCAATAGAGTCCAAATGGGGGAACACATATAAAAACAAAAATAAACAAAAATAAACGCCACACACACACACACACACACACACACACACACACACACACACACACACGCACACACGCACACCAACACACACACACACCAACACACACACACACCAACACACACACACACGCACACGCACACACGCACACACACACACACACACACACACACCAGCACACACCAACACACACCAACACACACACACACACCAACACACACACACACCAACACACACACACACACACACACATACACATACACACACGCGCACGCACACGCACACACGCGCACGCACGCACGCACGCACGCGCGCACGCACATTTCTTTCAATAGTGCCTTTCTGTTGGCGGTGCTTAACGAAGACTCGATTACTAGGTAATAAGCACAGTCATATTATTAGGCCTCAACGGCATTTGATGTAACTGTATCGCCGAAAGTACGTGCGCCACTAAAGTGCAGTGCATTTATCGCAGCGTATTATTTATGCACAAACAGCCAAAACTATTTATTGTATATGCTGTACTCTATGGTAGAAATTTTAGCAACGTTGCAAAATAACAAGAGCCTTGTTAGAACTGCGTTTGAAGAGCAAAAACTTTGTAATTAATAATATTTTTCACTTTAAGAAATGACAACGAAAGCCTGCGAAGCATAGTTCTTTTATTCACAGGTGCATACCCCCCGAGGCTTCAAGGTTAATTCTCCTTCCTGGGTAGTCTCGAAGCAGACTGTGCTCGGTTCCAGCGATGTATTTTCGTGCTAGCTAGCCCCCCCCCCCCCCTCCCCCCTTTTCTTTTTGCAAGCGTCCCTAGCTGAAAATTAGAAATTAAAGTACGCGACCACATTACAGTAGCTCCACTTACGCGCTTCATGCTGTAACGTGCCGGGGTTGATATTTCGCCCTCTGCGGCGATCGCTGAAACTTCAGAATGTGCGGGGCCTGGCTACACCGCGTTGGAGCCTCCTTTGCGCTCAGTTTAAGTAAGCGCTCCCTGTTGGCGATCGTTCGTGCCATGATGCAGTACTTCACTGCTCCCAGATGGCCGTGCCATCTCTATGAATGTAGAGTCGCTAAAAAAAAGTTAGAGTACTGGAAAGGTACGCGGCATGCCGGCAACAGTGGGTGCCATGCCGGCAATCCAGACTGCCGACGTGCTGCCAACGTGCGTTGAGTAAGAGGCGGATTTACCTCCTCAATTTCGCGTTCTGTTTGGCGAAACTGGATTATTTGTACGTGTTTCTTCAAGTGGGCATCGCAAGTAGCACTGGGATATCGATGGTAATGGACACCCGTGTACTTAGATTTAGGTGCATGTTAAAGCACCCCAGGTGGTCCGAATTTCCGGCTTCCCCCACTACGGCGTGCCTCATAATCAGAAAGTGGTTTTGGCACGTAAAACTCCATAATTAAATTTTTGTAATGGTAGTGGACGTACTGCACCGAAAGCGATGGAACCGCACAAAATGTACGGTAATGGTTTTGATGCTCGCGAACTCTTCGCGTGGCTTCGTGGACTAAGTCTTGCGTCAAGTTCTATGTGCGGCACTGCTAACATACTTGCATGCGCTCAATGAATTCGCTTAAAACGTAGTTTATTTGCGAACTGGGCCTTGAGGTTGTCCTTGCGCTAAAGAAACGCAGCTTGACAGCCGATGGAACGTGTAGGTGGCGTTACGGTTGGCTATATAGTGCTCGTTCACGTCTTTACTTACTTATGCGCTGGTTGAACTATATAATTGTAGCGAAGCGTACGCGGTAATTTTTATGTAGATTTCTAAAAGTGCCCGTCACTTACCGGGGATAAAATGCCAGTAGCCGCAGAATGCCGACAACATCGCTTGTTGAGGCTGATAGCGTTTTGTGAATGCTTGCTTGTAATATTCTGATTAATTTGTCAGATAAGCTATCTGAACACAATGATCCATGCACTAGTTAAGGGCGCTTCATTTAGGCGCGACGCAAGCTCGTTTTCTTTGCGGGTATAAAATTGTTTGTACGAATGTACTTTTTATAAAGTATGTTTGTAAATTTTGTAACGTCGAACTTGGAGTTCACTTCCAGAACTTTTACTGGGCTCTGGAATGTTGTCTTTTTTGTTCCTGACATTGCCAGTGTGTAACAGTGGTGAGGTTTTTCTCAAAGCCCACCCATGTTTTTCGATCGTACTCCTTTTATTGCAGACCCCTTAATAGAATGGCATCATATATACGAAAAAGTATATTTTAGAAAGTGTCTGACTTGCTTTGTGTCGTCTACAAAATTGTCATCTTATGAAAAGCATGCAATCGCAAAGTAAGATGTGTAGGCAAGCAAAATATTTATTTCACAACCATAACATACAGCACTGAAGAAACTCTTTATTGCAATACCAAGTTTTGACACAATAGCAGGCATTCGACTATAAAAACAACAACCTAGCCCGACGGCTGTATTTATTTTGACATTGCAACTACATACTTAATTGTGGGCAAACAAGGGAAGCCTCAGCCTAGAGCCAATGGGTCTTTGTCAGGAGCTACTTGGCTCGCTGTTCGTTATGGTGTGTCACCTCAACCTTCTGGGTGATGCACGTGTCTGCTGGTAGCAACCTGGTTGGTTGACGTTTGCTCGCAATGAGTGTTAAGGTCAGTGTTTACGCAGAATGCATTTTTACTCACGCTGAAAGTTTATTGCTAATGAATAAGACATAAACGAAAAAAATCACGCATGCGCAACCTAACAAAATTGAAAGTGACCCCCAAAATACCGCATGCCATAAGAATGTCCCACCATCAATAAGATAGCGAATTCAATCCATGTATGCACCCATGTATGCAGTAGCGCAAAGCAAACCCGGCCGCGCGTACCGAATACCTTACTTCAGGTACTAGGTAATTTTCAATAGCGCGAAGTAAAGCGAGCCACACGAACCGAACATGAAACAATATACCGAAGCAAAGCCAGCCGCGCGAGCCGAACAGCTCACTCGAAACCACTGCTGCCAACTCCATCGTTTTCAAAAGCTCCAAGCGGTGCAAGGTGCGCGAACTGGACAGGTAAAGTTTAGCAGTCACACGTAAGTACAGCCGCTTGAAAGCAATAACTGTCCAGCGAACTGCGTGTACGTTATTGAACAAACTTACGTCGCACAAGCGGGTGTTCTAAGGGCGTGGAGTTTTTGTGGCCAATCTGTGCAGCCACGCATAACGTCGATCGCGGTCGTCGTTCCCGCACGCAATGCATAAAAATGAGTTTCTGGGCTCTGTTTAGTTGCTGCACATGAAAACACATAAATCAAGTATGATGTTACGGTCACTTCTGTGGCTTGCGTCAGCCAGGAAAAAAAGTGCTCGTGCCAGCCTCAAAGTGCGGGCTCTCCGTCCGCGTTGCGTCCACTTCGTGTTCGACGTGCCTTCTGAAAACGCTTGGAAGGGATATGGTGGCAAAAGGTCACGTGACACAAGTGACCCACTCAGCGCCGGCGGCAGCGGCAGGCGGCGGCGCGCGGAAAGCAAATGCGATACTCTGAAATTTTTTCCACTGACTCTATGTGAACGGAGAACACATTTTGCCCGTTCACGCCGACGTCCCATCCGTTACAGGAAGTATATGGTGGACCCCAGCATAAGACACTTTTGTGTTAAAACGTGAAGGCAGGCAAGACCCGCGAGATACGGCTGCAAAATTTCAAGGCCTACTCGACGACAACTACAAGCACAGATGCGCTCGTAATTAGCGGAGCTGGTTGCATTTATGAGAGTGTACGCGACTGCAGTCGCGGAGACATGGCGAGCGCTACAAGAAAAGGAGGGCTAGTAGAACAACGAAGCATATTTATTTGTTGAACACTGTCGTGTTAAGAATAAGCAGCTCTACACGTTCGCTGAATAGAAGAGCAGTGCTGCAGCTGAGCCTCTTGTGACAGGCAATAACATTTCATTAGAGGAAGCAATACCTCTGGACATGTTGAAATAAACACGTCTGAATTAGGCACGCTCTTTTTAGATCGAGACTTTTCAAATTGTCAAACAGAAACCAGACAAAAATTGTGAAATTTCTAACGCGCTAATAAAGCACCTAGAAATAAAAGCTTAATCACCATGTTTATTATAATAGGGATGTCATTCCTACAAAGTTTTATGTTTCTATCCTCTGGAGTTGTGAATCTAAGCTTGTCCTTAATACAAAATAGTGCTCCAAAACGTCGTTAGCAGAAATTATTAGTTTTGTCTGAATCACTCTACGAACTTCTATATTTGCCCGAACATTAACCTTAATATGCTCATGACAACCTTTATAGTTCATTGCATTATCTTTAATCGTTCTCCCAGAAAGAATTTGTCACTATCTGGAGCAGACACAACGTTTGCAGACGTGTTGCGCTGGCGTTTTGCAGTCTATCTACGGTGTCTTCAATCTGTCGTACAAGCCTCCCCAGGATGGCTCGAAACGCTGTACGCCAAAGGATCGGTTTTGAAGATACTGAGCAGTCGCACACGATATATCTGAGCATGCTTAAGTCGCACATGCAGTTTTACTATTAAAAACATATGGCTTATCAATGTACCGTAGAAAAAAGCGGAATCCGTAACAAAGTTGTAAGCAAGCAGTGCCCACCGCAATGAAATTAAGCCAATTAGGTGAAATGGGGGAAAAAGCGGTAGTATATTAAGACAAACACCATTTGGAAAAAGATATAACTTCGCCGCTTCAACAACCACTGAAATTTAATTCCAACAGTAGCCAATTCAAAGTTCTTTATTTAATCGAAATGGAAAGAAATCATAGCCGGTGTGGCCTGAATGATGTACTCATATCCTTCTACATAGAATAACATGATAAAAATTTGGTGTGGTTCTGGCTCACCAAAGTGTATTAGGTGCCAGGAAATTGAAATGAATGCAAAAAAAGGATGTGTCACAGACGAAGCATTGTGGTTCTACCGTGGTTCAGTGCGTGCTCGTAAGTACATGGCGACTTTATTTTGTCATAGACTGGTCGCTATTTTAATTGGGAGTTGCACCTACAAAGCACAAAGGCATGCGCTACAGCAAGTGCAGTTCGCTACGAGAAAATTGAATCAACACTCTTCTCGAGTGCGTGGAGTAGTCGCGCTATGAAAACAACTGTCCTACAAGGAGCATAGCGGAACTCACTAGCATGCGCTATAAGCCTCTGAAATGACATTGTCCGGACATGTTCGCGTCACGTCGTCTGCCAATTGCCGGCAGGTTCTTACTTGTGTTATGCGCTCTATCCTCACCCTATATACGTGGCCAATGACGCTGTGCAGAAATGCAATTGACTACGCGTCAGACAGTGCCCATCAGCTGCTATTTTCGTCGGATGACCGGCAACGACAACCAAAACCGGTGCCACAGGGAACCGGGACTGCGTTGACACAAGCCTCTATTTTTCTTTCATTCCAACCCAATCATGACCTCCATCCTTGTGCTGGGGTGTCTCCCGAGGATGTTTTTTCTTTATTCTTTGCAGGCGTTCCACGTGCTTCTTGCCACCAAAATATTACCTCTGACTCTTGACTGGGTAAACCCGTGAGAGGGCACTCACTCGACGACTGGCTTGGGACTTTATTACCTTAATAAGTGTTTGTAGCAGCTAGAAGTTGTGTGTTATATGCATTCCTAGCAAGGTTTTAGTTCTGTACAAGGAATACATTTTTTAATGTTTCAGCATTGCATCATTCCTTAAACAAAAAAGGCACCTGTATGAAAGGTATGAATAGTGAGCCACCACTGGAGTGCAACACCAAATATAGTTAACCACTAAGTCTGGTGAAATAGCTTATCCAGACTGCTCTAAAGCCATGCAAAACCATGCAAGACATTCGTCAGTTTCATTCGCCTCATTGAATATCAGCTGTCGATGGCATTGAAAACGTTGCTACAAGAAGTCATTATATATAACGAATCATTATTTCGACCACATGCATTCGTCGTAAGGAATAAAAGTTTCTTTACTGTATCATTTTTTCCCCATGATTGACGTTTCTGTGATGTTAGTGCCTTTATGTGGCCCGCCTGCCCCTTTTCGCATAGAAATGCAAATACTGTAGGCGACAAAAATGAAGAAATCACATAAAGTCACACCCAAACCGAAAATCAACTCATATAAATAAGCCAAGCGGTCAGTCCTAAAGTCATCTCATATGAACCACAAAAATAAAATGAAAGAAGACCACCGAAACACAAAGTCCAGTCACATGACTACACTAACGTCAGGGCACATAAGAAAACACGGAAAACGTTGATACGAAGGCACATGAATCGAGGTATGGAATGGAACAAATTCAGTTCAAATGAAACACATACAGCGATCCAACCATGGATGATAAATACTCTATTCATTATATTCCTAAAATATCGCTCCCTGACAAATATCTGTCGAGCGCCATTAACGGTCACATCTACAATAATTATGTTGGCGATGAACCTCGGATCTTCTTGTAGGGTCTGTGGCTGAATGCAATTAAATCACGTAATTAGTTTTTTTTTATTGTCACTTTTAATGTAGCTTCTAGTTTATTCTTTCAATTAGTATTATAGAACAACCTTTAAAAAACAGTACGAAATCTTTCATTATTTACGCTGCTGTCGTATGTCTTTTAAAAACGGATCGATACAACAGTCTTACTGGATATGAAGACAATGTTATTAACAATACAGGCCACTATTTATTGAAATGTTTTATTATTGCCATCAAAGAACATATATCAAGCATTTCTGCTGGTGCACTTAAGGAATATGGAAATTAACGTACGATCACAGCACCAACCAATGCCATAACCAAATTTTGGGCTTGACACCTTGTGCATCATCGCGTCATCAATTTGTATAAAAAAAATAAACCAACTTAAACAAGAAAAGAAAGCGAAATGAAGTGATAGGGAGAATAAATAAATTACTTACTAGGACTAATCAAGCACAAGCACGGCAGGCGTCAAAACCTTAATTAGTCGACTGCATGGCACACAATTAATGCACTGAAGACAAATTAATTTTGATGAAGACGCCCTCCGCAGTTTCGCGCATTTTAGCCGTAGCAAAACACGGAAGGCTTTCGTGCCAGTGGTTCCATCTAGCGCACTATTCATGAACGAAGACGCCAGGTGCATACCCTTCGAGATATGGCAGCGCTTAGAAGCACAAGATCTATGATTCACGTTTTCTTACAGCATGCTTCTCTACGAGAATGGAAAACCTGTGGTAGGGCCGCGTATTGACCTTCAAAGCAACCTGAACCATCCCACTACTTTGAGAAAAAAAGATATGCCGCTCGAACCTCTAACGTTTGAGCAGATTCACCACTTTGGGGTAGGTGCGCCATCTCTTGATCAAAGTGCGGACTACAGAATATCAAGATCGATAGTTTTTACGACAGCACTTCGCAGATGGCACTACAATAGCCGGTATTCAAAAAGGTACGGTATGAGAAGAAGTGGATTAGTATAACTATAGCGTTTTCGGTTATGTGTGGAACAGAAGAAAGGTACAGGCAGCCATCACCCTTGCGCCATGAAGCTCAGCGCAGCGGCAGGCATTAGTCCTGGAATTTTACTCGCCAAAAACTCCGATGTCATTATGAGACACGCCGTAGCAGAGGCTCCGAATTATTTTTACCGTAGGGAGATTTTTTAACTTGCAGCCAATATAATTGCACGGCGCGCGATCGTGTTTGCATGAACATGCATATAGGTGTCGTCAATTTACTTGGTGGGTAATATATTAAATAACCCCCGGCTGCGTTTAGAAATTAGCTGCAGTGTATTGGTTGCGAATATCCCAGCTCAATGTTTCATTTTTACGTTGTAACTCTTGGCGATATCCGTGAAGCGTTCAAGCTCGCTATACCCGTTCCTGTGTATGTACCGTGCGCGTTCGAAGCACTTGTGCATATGCTGTCATGGCTGGCGATGCTCGAGTGACGAGCCCAAACGATAAAGGACCTGGAAAAGGTTGTCGCAACGGAATGACTACTTACTGAGTGCCGTATCAAGTTGTTTCCTCCCCTCGTCATCCGCGTCCCTTTATTCTCGTTAACTGCATTTAAAAGCATTCAGCAACATGCAGGTATGTTCAAATGGCGTGGAGATTTTTTTTTATATTATAGCTTTGATAGTAATATGTAAAATTTGTTCTGTTAGCCATGTCATCAAGGTAAACGGAATTATCACTCCGAAAGTAATACTAATATTTAATTACTGGTTTTTACGCGCCAAAACTACTTTCTGATTATGAGGCCCTCCGTAGTGTAGCACTCCGGAAATTTCGACCACCTGGGATTGTTTAACGTGCACCTAATTCTAAGTACACGGGTATTTTCGCATTTCGCCCCCATCGAAATGCGGCCGCCGTGGCCGGGATTCGATCCCGCGATCTCGTGCTCAGCGGCCGAACACCATAGCCACTGAGCAACCACGGCGGGTCTCCGAAAGTAGAACAAAACACGAACGATGTCATGCATTAAGTGGAGTATTAATGCAAGCTTTGTAAATAGGATATCTACTAATATCTAATTCGTACGTTCTTTTGAGTATACTGATGTAGTTCTGACTCAAATTAAACTGCAAACTCTTAAGAGGGATTACGACATTTGGGCTAAATTTGGAAAAGACGGCCGGGCCCGACACCTATACACGCTCTTGCTGAACTTCCCAAAGCTTATTCATCTTGTAGTTGTTAGTTGTCGTGGCAGCACTGACACACTCCCATTGAGCGCTTTTACCCAGCACCACATAACAAATGAGGAAACCAGTCTCCGCTCAGCTGTGACGTTGGACTGTAATTCGACTACTCATGCGGTCAAATGGTAACAACAAGCAATGGGCAGTTGTTTATACCAGACCTGTTATTTCCCCACGCGCCAATTGGCAATGAAAAATTCGCTCCCTTGTTTGACGCTGCAGTTGCGATGGGTCTAGTTTTCGCTCAGAGGAAATTTTTCAGTACTTAAATATTATACTTGCGAGCTTCTATAAAACTGTAGTCATTTCAACACTTTCTTCGGCGTGCAATATGTCAGGTGTCATAGAACAGTCATTCGCTGCACCTTTACGTGCTTACTCTTCCACGCTGCACGCGTGAGCATACTTTGACGATATGACATCTGTACGGGGTAACTCACTGATAAAAGGTAAAAACAAAGCGTGCCAATCGAGACAAGCAATTGCTCCATCTGTTCAGAACTTGGCATACCCCACTATTGTTAATGATACCGAAGCAGAAGTGCAGCTTGCATAGCGCGTTTCAGAACCTTTGTCAAGATAAAGCTTGTAAACTTCATCACAACGCATATTCGTGCGAGGCCGGTTGGATCCACAGAATTTTTGGCCATCCATCTACTATGGCCCTTGACAGTTTTTATGTATCTCAAGGCCGCAGTGATGTCACTTCACTGTGTTTCTGGATCGTGTGTTTGTCCAGGTATAAGTTCAGAACTTTTTTCTTCTGTTCTTTAAGGTGTTGTTCCTGCCAGCACAAAACTAAATATCAGCTAGGAATTTCTTGCTTGAGGTCATGTTTCTCAGGTCGGCTCGGAAGAAAAAAATGTGATCAAGTTGTATGCGTTTTGTATCTTTTCGAGTTCAGAATTTCTCAACTAACGCGAAAGTCGTGCGAATAATACAGGCATGGAGATAGAAGAGTTACACGCGAAGCATTGCAAGAAGGCACCTCTAAATTGTACCATATTTAGCCACAACTATTCATCAGAAAGGTTCCCAGTTTAATCAGGTTTTATGCGAAGCTGAATAAAAAGAATTTGAAGCTGAGTTTCTTCACTGCTACAGATATTAAACAAGTGATTCTCCAAAAATTAATTCTCGTTAAGTGAGGCTTTGTTCATGAGTCTCGCTTGTTCAAGGTGGAAAACTTGACGGCTTGAGTGCCGACTGAAGAAAACAGTATTAAATAAACTTTCTGACATACCATATTTTTTCGTAAAACAGTCCCAGCATGCTGTCGAGATTATGAACTACGACTAAGCTATCGCGTTTCTGTATATAATTGACAATGCGCTACGCTTCTTCATCAGTTAACTCGTCTCGTCTGATGCACAAACGGATACTTACTTCTTGTTAAGTGTGCCACTGCGACAATGTTTCAAAAAGTTAGTAAAAGCAAGTAAAAGGAAACAGACTCGAACTCTTAGAAGACTCACTGATTTCTATTTCATTTTTTCAATAAGGCATCTTTCCCCTGTCCAAGCAACGCAGGCAGCGGTAGTTGTACCATTTTAAGAAGGCATCGGACCTCCGTTGCACACTCTGCGAAAGAGATTTTGTCCATCGCGTACTTTGGCGGGTAGAGCAAGCAATCTGCCATATTAATCGGACTTGGGAGCACCCAGAGGAACTTTACTTTAAACGGGATTAATATGTACGCTTTGCGTATCTCTCCGAACTTCCGATGCGCTTTTCACAAAGGGAGGCTGTCAGATTACATTATATTCTGGTTTGTATGTTACAAGTTTATTAAAACAAAATATTATTTTGTTATATTGCCCAAGTGCATTGCACGAATATTTCATCGTCATTTGTTATTCGCGACGTTGATTTAATAAACTGTGAGTCAACGGAATTTGAAAATGTCCCCGACAGTCTTTGCGTCCTCATAATACGCATTTCGTTTGCCCATTGCAGCTCTGATTACGAGATTTGGCAGTTAAAGTCCAATGTGTGAGAAAAAAACTTTACTTTCGTTGCTAGTGCGACGCCAAATAGCCTCTGAAACGTATATATCAGGTGGTGATGCATTTGATATGCTAAGCGTCTTCTGATATCACTTCTTGGTTTTCGCTGTCTGAATTTATGAGATTATTTAATGAGGTCCCTATACGTGCTTTTGGTTTATGGTTGGTATGCCAAATTGTTGATATGTCAAATACGTCAATGCTTGAGCAATTCTGTGAGTTGTCAGTTAGGTAAAAAAAATACGCATGGCATAAATATAGATGTGGTAATACATAAGGTGACGAGATTTTTCGTAACATGAAGCAGGACAACGTGGGGCTTGTGGCCAGGGCAAAGGACCCGACATGACGGCGCTTAGGCTTCCTATGCAGGAATATAATTAGTGAATTGGGTTATATAATAGGGGAAGGCATATTTGGCTACGAGATTTCATTGTGAAGCGTTTGGTGTGCTGGATTTTCTTTGCTGTTCCCACAGGGTTCGCTTGAATAATACCGGAGTACGGCAAAATTTTCTGCGGGGATGAAGATACAGGGTAATTGTTCGTAGTAGTTGACGCGGGAAAATCTCAGATTTATTGGCTACCTCGCGCAGAAGCACGAAGTACTAACTTTCTATTCAACATATGCGAACGCGTGACGAATCGCAGCTTGGTTGAACCAGTTATTATTTCGATAGCAATTATATGGGTGCTTAAGGTTCATTTCCGACATCGACGATGCTATCGTGGTCAATGCAGCGCCCTTTGCGCAAAGCCGCCAAATTTTAGTAGCTGCTTGGGCCGTGGAAAATGTCACCTCTGCGCCAACTTGCCCACTTGCTGATACCTTAGTTTGACCGCAAACACCGAGTAATTGCCGTATTCATTGCAACATACCATGTCAGTGCCTGAGTACTGCTTTCAAAAAAGCAATATTCTAATTTATGGGCAGCCGGGTCAACAAAGAAGCTCTAAGCACAGCGATGTCAAGTGCAGCGCTGCGCCTGCAACCACGTCTTCAGTTTAGCCAATAAGCTCACGTTAGCCCTAAACTAACAGTTGGACTCGGTCACGTGTACCTCGGGACTACTAAAAAGCGACCAAGGAACGTGCACCAAGTGATCGGTTCCTGTGACAACGCCAGGTGCTCGATAACTGCTTTTAGATGTGTCCTAGAACGCGAGTGATCAGACTTTAGAACTTAGGAAAGGGTGAATTGAAGCCAGACTTATATCTGAAGGCTATGCATATTGAGTGATGGACAACAAGCTTGCAAAGACACACCTGCAGATCTTGCACGAGAGCTGGAAACATTTATTTAGATTCTTTTGTTCTTGATGCCATGAGGCCAATTTCCCGAAAAAAAAGACGTATAATTTGGATGCCGCGCGCAAAAGGGTAAAACCTCTATTCTTGGGAGCAGAATAGCCAGCGAGAAGCACATCTCCAAAAATTGGAAACGATACGACAAGAATCAAACACAACAGGGACAATGTAACAATAAATTGTGGTTTTAACATCCGAACACTGAACTGTGAGTGATGGTCATGGAAGTGGAGGATTGCGGATTAGGTTTGACCGCATGAAAGTCTTTAACGTACACCTAAATTTAAGTTTACCAGCGTTTTTGCATATCGTCCGCATCGAAGTGCAGCCGCTGTGGCTTAGAGTAATACACAAAGTTAAATAATTGAAATCCCGAATCGGTACTGAAATTAGAAAAGTTCGGGGCACTTATTTATGCGTTAAGAAAGTCATATTCCATAAATTGCCTTACTGGTATACTCATTACTGAATGTATCTTGCATCTATGTATTTTGGTAGGTGACAGCAACGCTTAGTGATCAGTGTTTAGTTAGTACACCAGATACACTAATTTAGGTCTAAATACGTGTGGCCGAGAATCGGTGCAGCAACAAAATTGGAATCAAGAGATAAAGTTTATATGAACGCATGTGCAATAAAATATGAACTGATCTCTAAATACCTTTGTACGAATCTCACTCTGTGATGCAATATTGCTTTAGCAAGCTTTCTTTTTGGTATTTTCGTCTGCACAATTCACGAGCTGCTGTCGGAGAAGGGAGGAAATAAAAGTGAACGAGTTCTCACAAATTATTATGATTGCTGAATAAAAAAAAAGGTCTTACCAGGAAAGTAAAAGAAATATCAATAAGGTGATTCAATGCCTCGTCATGAAGAGCTACCCTGGGTGGCAGGCAAACCTTCATTTTCTTAAAGGGACCTTAAAGAAAAATTATTTGGATTGGAGTCTTCTACCATAGTTTTCTGATGCCAATATATCGATTGGTTACGTATAGAAGGGCTGCACAAGCTCCCATTACTGCCGCTAAATTTGAACCGCCTGTGCAAAAACAAACGAAAAAAATGACCAGGCTCAGCTTGGTTAAGCCAAGAATGCGTTGTATATTTCCCGAGTTGGGGCCCAGCTTTTCCTCCGGATGTCGTGACGTCACGTCACGTGGTTGCGCTAAAGGTCAATGGTGGCTGCCCGGCCGCGCCCAAGGGCTGAACTGAGTGATTGCAATACGCAACGCATAAAAATAGAAGCAACTTAATAACAAAAATAGCAAACTTAAGAGAGAATAGACCCACATATCAGACGCGCAGCAATGAACAATGGCTCATACCCTCAATGGTGGCTGCCCGGCCGCGCCCAAGGGCTGAACGGAGTGATTGCAATATGCAACGCATAATAACACAATCTCTACGTGACCACCTTCTATGCAGCTCTGTGTCAATAAGCAAGTGCTATAGTCACATGAGAAATACCATATTGCACAACAAGTGCCGCCACTCCAATTGTTAATTTTAGCCATTTTCTCGCTTACAAAATCTCTGCTCTCAATAAAAATGTTGAATTCGTTATTACAGAGGCCTAATCTTTCAGTCTAGTGAGAGTGCAAAATAATATTTACCTTCATTGTTCCATTAACCGATAATTAATGTAACAAAATAAAGGCAACACGCACGCATACCCACGCATGCACGCGCGCACACGCACACACTTGCACGCAACAAGTACATTATTCGTCTTGTTAATAATCTATGACACTAAAATGGTGGTGATACAAGAAGAAGTCGAAAAACAAATAAACAAGAACGAGAAACCGCGAAACTGACAAAATGCAGCAAGAAACTTGAGCAAGAAGTCATCAAAGGGATTGATCAAAACACTCACTGCGCCATTTCAGTGTACTGGAGACACACGCTGAAACACATCGAGTGGCGTACAAATGCTCTGTCGAACGTTCTTTATACTTCCTAAATGTCCGACTGGTGCTGCGAAATCTCCTTCGCTGAAATGAGAAAAATAGGTCACGCAGAACATGTGCTAGCACGCGGTAGACCAAACGAGAGTTTCTATGAATAAAAAAAAATCTTAAGTTCTCTGCAAAAAGCAATCTTCAATGCTGGAGAAACGGACGAGATAGGATAAGTATGCAAAGTTTTTGGAGAACGAAAACTTTTGCAAGCAACTGCACCATTAGGAATTAGGTAGGCCTGCGCTGGGGCCACAGTTCTCAGTGATTGAACGGTGAGAAAAGTCACTAAGAGCGTGGTGAGAGTGGGAGAGGGGCCAAACAATGAGCCTGGAATAAACTGTCTTTGCTAACGACTTGTATCGCGAGTATTCATCATGTAAGAGGAAGCAGTCGCGCGACTTTGCTCTGCGGATCATCAGCTGTCCACAGAGTGGCTTCTTTACACGCAGTTTGAGCTGCTCTCAGCGGCTAACCCTAAGGCAATATGGGCATGGCGCTCCATGGGCCTGGCCGGATCACCCGAAGGGGACCACCGCGTTGAGTGGTCGCAAAGATCCTCACGGGAGGCGATCGATGGACAAGTGCTCCGTACCATGCTGTTGGACCTCGGGCGAAAGTGCCCAAGATGCCGGCCACAAAGGCGAAAGTGGGTCAGCCTCTCAGAAGGCCCGTAGGACGCTGGAGCGTAATGCGATAGCCTACGCGGCTTCGAGATCGGTTCGCACTTCAGCGCTGAACGGACGTCACTCTTCACGCTGACAATGGAGATG
This sequence comes from Dermacentor albipictus, assembly GCF_038994185.2. Taxonomy (NCBI): domain Eukaryota; kingdom Metazoa; phylum Arthropoda; class Arachnida; order Ixodida; family Ixodidae; genus Dermacentor; species Dermacentor albipictus. The sequence continues at coordinate 161,152,596 of NC_091824.1, read as the reverse complement.
AATTAAGTAGCACACTTGACTCCTGCAGAAAGCCATCATTCGGGGAGTTCGTTGAGCGTAAGGAACATTTTATTCTCCTAACAGAAGTGGAGAGACAGAGAAGAAACCACAGAAAGGGGAACGGCCCGTAAAGTTAACCAGGCGGAAACATGTGGTTCGCTACCCTACAGTGGAGAACGGGGGAAGCGGAGGTAAAGAGATAGTAAACTAGAGATAATATATGGAAGGACGAATGATACATATCGCACACATTCAACTGGTTTTTGGTAGCCCTCTCGTTATTTGACGGCAGGCTTTCAAAATAAACCAGTTGAATGTGGGGTATATTTGTGTCTCGTCCTTATAAGGTATTGTCCACGTCTGTTTAGCACATCAAACATTCATTAATTCAGACTGATAGAACAACTACCAAAATCATTTTTAATTTGATTGTTTATGTGTTCGCGCATCTCTAGTATACTTTTTATTTGCAGGTAGAATGAGAAATTCGGAAGCGTTGAAACTTGAAGCACCTTCGTTTAAATGTAGGCCTTATTATTCTCCTCACATATATGGCGGTGAATCAACTGTGAATTTCTGTCCGACGGCTAAAAGACGAAGTACTCTGTGCGTAGTAGTTTTAGCCCGTTCGGAAAGGGCAAATAAGCCACATAAATATATTTTATGGTCAATACAACGACACAAGAATGTTGCGATGAAGCGTCGTGTGCGTCTCTCTCGTTTTTAAATAAACGGCGCCAGCCTGGGAACGTGGGCCACCGAGGGGTGGGCTTTCTCGCAGAAATGAAAAAATAAGCCCCAACTTCTAACAAAATAGCAAGGAGAAATATAGTGAGAAAAAAAAAGAAATGCAATAGAGCCAATTAGTACCTGAACTGGGGCCTGTTGAGACATTTGAGATAGGAGTAATTAAAGAAAGAAAAGAAAATGAAAAAAATTGATTATGGGGTTTCACGTGCCAAAACCCCTTTCTGATTATGAGGCACGCCGTAGAGGAGGACTATGGAAATTTCGACCACCTGCGGATCTTTAACGTGCACCTAAATCCAAGTACACGGGTGATTTCGCATTTCGCCTCCATCGAAATGCGGCCGCCATGGTCGGGATTCGATCCCGCGACCGCGTGCTCAGCAGCCCAACACCACAGCCAAAAGAAAGAAAAAGGCGGAAAGCATCAGGATTCGTGGTGAGTGAGCGTTCACGCCGTTTGATGACGCTGGCTTGAGGCACACAAAAACAATCGTGAGTACGTGCTAGGCACCTTCTAACTTGTTCTAGTGCGGGTACAGTAAGACGGACATGGGAGGCATACCATGCAGCACTCAGTGCTAACTTACAGCCGATTTATTTCTAATTTCTGCAGGCATACTTATACCATTCAAAACATTACAGGACACCTCTACAGTGCTGGATAACTACAAACAAAACAAGATAAAGCACAAGCGGATACCTTTGAGGCCACACTAAATTTGAGGAAACGTGTAGTTCTAACGCGTGCGAAGATAGTCCAGTTCGTTTATTGACAGAGACTGAGGCTTTACTAATGCATGCGTCACAAAAGCATGCTATGTTTCTAGCTTCCCTAAAGGGACACTGAAGTGAAAAATGATTTCTTCTGCATCAGTAAATTGCCGTTCTACAACACAAGAACACCACTCTTACAACAAGAAGACGCTTCGTAAGCCAGCAAAAGCGCAAGAATGAAATATGGGTGGCGACGCCTACTTGAGTTCCCGCACCTGGGGGCTGTGACGTCTTGGATTTTGATGGCATCTTCTAGGGCCTACTAATTATATATAGCGGTACAGACGGACTACATTGTGTTCTAAAGGAAGCAAATATGAAACACTGCAAGTTTCGGGAACCTTTATTCAGCCAACGTGGCCCAAATGCCATAACATACTTTGGGATCCCTGACGTGACGCCGGCGTACCGGCGTTGGTGTCTCGGCGCGAAATTCAAATACTGATACTTGGACCTTCATTTTCTCATCTAATAATCAAACTATATTTTTGAAATGACTGCCTGCAGGGTTCTCAAGCAATGCTCCATTTGTCTAAACTAATTTATTGTTTCGCTTTAGTGTCCCTTTAGACAAGTGCGTCATTTTCACGTGCTTCTCCCCATAGTAATTGTTTCTTCTGAGTTGACAGCTGTATATCTGTGGCCAGTGGAGGGCAACAAAACCTTCAGACGCCATACTTTTTACTTTGTGAATGTGCTTCCGTGGTCTATCACTTATTCGTCGGTTAGTTTAACCGGTGTATTTATTTCCATAAGTGAGGGAAATGTGGTATACGATGGATCGTCGTGCATTTAATTATTTTGTTCTTATGCTTCCTTTAGCATGCTGCACAAGTGCGCAGAGGAAGGCCTTGCCTTCCTAAGCTTACTAAGTAATCAGGCGCCTAAAAAGGAGGGGAATATTTCTACTTTGAGCAAGCATTTCTAGTCTCTGCCAAAAAATCATTTATGTAGAGGAGGAAGGTCATTTTGTCATTTTCGTCCTTAGAAGCTTTTTATGCGTAGAATGAAATGACAAAGTGGTTTATTTGCGCTGATGGTAGTTTGCCCTAGGTCACCTGTTGAGGATTAAGACAGTTCGCAATAGCAGTAAAAATGGAAGCATACCCATTATGAGAACAATCAGATGACAGCCAATGAACCCTTATTATGCATCAACGTACAGAAAAACTTTTAGGACATGCAGCCCGTCAAGATGTTCAAATTTACGTGGTGTGCAAATTTCATTTCATATAATTTCATTTATTTCACCTTAAAGGCCCGAAGGCATTAAGCAGGGGGGGGGGGGGTAGGCATACAAGGTGTAATATACAATTCAACAAAAATCAAAGAACAGAACGAATACGCAGTACAGAAGATAGACAATCCAAGCGCGATGACAATATTGCGAAGCGGGACACAAAAGAGCATTCTAAAACGGCATAAGACGAGTATATTCAGTTGGATTGCAACATGTGATTGTTTAGTGTATTGTGGAAAGTTTGTCGGTCCCTGCACGTGACTATATTATTGGGTAGGTTGTTCCATAGTGTAATACCATTGGGAAAGAATGAGTTATGCATGGCAGAACTTCGGCCGTTGATTGGTGCTATAGGGTGGTTGTGGTATATGCGGGATGAAGTTCGACGTGATGGTTGCAGGAGGACGGGGGGGGGGGGGACGTCGTGATTGAGGGTGATAGAAAGAAAACCATGGGATAAGGCACAGTCGGGAAACGATACGACGAGATTCAAGTGACGGCAGATTCCGTGATTCCTTCAGTGTGGTGGTGCTGGTATCGTTTGAGTACTGGGAGTATATAAAACGGGCGGTGCGGTTTTGGATGATATCTGAATCGTTAGTAAGATAAGTTTGTGAGGGGTGTCAAACTGAACAAGCATACTCGAGTTTCGGTCGCATGAAGGTTTGATAAGGTAGCTTTTTTATGCCCGGTGATGCTAATTTCAAGTTGCGGCATACGTATCCGAGTGTGCGTGAGGCTTCTGCGCAGATATTGAACATGGGTTGACCATGATAGCGACGGTGACATATGCGCTCCGACATATTAGTATGACGATGTACGGCTTACCGGAAATGACTTGATCCTATAGGTGTAATGTGCTGTGCTGATTTTGCGGTGAAAGACATCATCTTACATTTAGTAAGGTTTAATGGCATGAGTGATTTATCACACCAAGTTGCAATTAATCCTAGGTCATGTTGAAGTGTGGTGCTGTCGTCTGGATTACGGATGGAAGAGCATAAAACGCTATCATCGGCAAAAAGTCTCAACTTGGTTAGTATGTTAGTGGGCAAGTCATTCATTTATATTAGGAAGAGAAGCGGGGAGAGACAGGAGCCCTAAGGTACGCCTGACGTTACGCCCTGACGTTAAAAATGTTTCTACTTCTCCGCATAACACGACTGCAGCACTCCGTCGGATACCATAGCTCTATAGGTAAGCGGCGTCTACATCGTGCAAGCGTCCCTTGAAATGTTCTCGTAGCGAATGGCCTAGTTGGAGTCACATGTGCCGTGCAGTCAAGTACTTCCAGTTCAGAAAGGATTCATGATGACACAGTGCAGCGCAACAGGACGAGGACAGAGCAGCTAGGGTTGTTTGTGTGCATGTGTGCATGGGGGGGGGGGGGGGGATTCATTGTCCTCGTCCTGTGGCGCTGTACGGTGTTATCATGAATCCTAATCAACTTGCCCGCCAACGAGCCTTAGTCTGAAAGGATGCATCTGAAAGTGTGACGAAGAGCTGAAGATTAACGCCCATTGGAAATTGCGAATGGCCAAAGAGAGGCCAGCAGTCGCCCAACGCTGCTTGTTTCAGGCATAAATTCAACGACTATTGCTCTAGAAAAATACCTTAATTGTAAGTATAAAAAAGTTGGCCTGTATGATTTTTGTCCTAAATCTGCATCTAAATACTACGAAACATAGAATTTTTATTTACAGGAACGTTATCACTCTTGTCTGCCCTCTGTCCGTCGTATATAATACCTCGTACTTATAATAAACGAGAAAGGACGGAGGTAAACAAATATAAATAGATATACAATTTTTCATTTTCGCCGATTTCATTTTCAAAAAAATTCATGAAACATTGGAAACAGTTTACATGTACACAAGAAGTCCGTGGTTCAGAGACCATAGGCGTGATCAGATGACTGATTAAAAAAGAAAAATGAAACATGTCTGGCAAATACGTTAATACCAAGTAGAATCGCACAAAGTATCGACAAAAAATAACATTCGATCACGAAGATCAGAAAAGAGAGAGGAACTATACATAAAATAAAAATGATTTCAATTTATTCTCAATTTATTTCAGCTTAACAGTTCAACAGGTGTAGAGTCTTTGACAGCAACGTCTAAGAAATTTCAAAAACAAATGCAAGAGAAAGCACAGGTTGTTTACCACATAATGTACTTATCTTTGTCAAAAAAGAA